>NC_142929.1:41059176-41074176 GCF_046866305.1 Octopus bimaculoides | reverse complement strand
CATTGGAAATATAAAAAAGTAAAGGCTTTTTATGGAACGTATATATATATATATATATATATATATATATGCACACACACATACAAATGCACATTGGAAACCCCAAAAAGTAAAGGCGTTTTATGAAAAGTTTACACACACACACACACACATACACACACACACACACACACACACACACACACACACACACATACACGCACACATATGCATATATGTATATGAATATCTATTATATATGTATGTTTCTATCTATCTAGCTATCTCTCTGTCTGTCTGCCTGTCTGTCTGTCTGCCTGTCTGTCTGTCTGTCTGTCTGCCTGTCTGTCTGTCTGTCTGTCTGTCTGTCTGTCTGTCTGTCTGTCTGTCTGTCTGTATATATGTATCCATACGTATAAAACATAGTTTCAAATACAAAAATAGTTGTAGTAGTAATGCTAAAGGCTTCGAAATGAAAAAAATATGTACAAAATAGAATTGAGCACACAAGAACAGGAACAAAACAAAAGCAAAACTGAAAAAATAAGAAGGACATAAACAAGAGTTAAATACACATTAGTTGGAATGTTTAAATTTACAGATTTAAACCTAAATAAAACAGTGCTTGTATATATTCAACAAAACTGCTACCACTAGAGTCAGCCTGATCCTTGAGTAGATTAGTCAGTTCCAGGGTAACACAAATGTAGTGACATAAAAAGGAATAATTAATCAACTCAAATTTTTTTGTCTTGATGAAAAGAGAAGTCATTAGCGTTTATGACAATTCTCGTCGTATATTAATCCTGTTGCTAATTAAATTCTCTTTATACTTGGTGTTGTGATTTTTGAATTGGTTGAATCTGTGACTGGGCTTCAGTTTTTCTTTGAAGACAATTTTGCCTCTCTTATGCTGTTAGTAATGTCTCAGGGGAAAAAAGAAAAGTCATAACCTTGTAATTTTTTAAAATCTCGTTATTTTTCCTGAGCGACTAAAATTTTCTCTCTGTTATTTCTCATTGCGACAAATCGTTACAAACACTGGCTTTAAGATACCGTAATTAATTGAAGCAGAAGAATCATGTCTGGCAGAGTGGAGTTTTCTACTTGCAGCTAAAGAATGATGCTAATACAGATAATTATATTTTGGTTACCAAGATTCTGAAAGACATTCTACAGAGTCTAGTCAATAGATATGAAATCGCCATCGAAAACTTCTGAAACTGGCTTTTCACAAGTTCACACGAAATAGCAAATATAGGAATGTGGAGGGTGTTTATGTAGCACACGTATGAGTAGGAGAAACCGAATTCTATTCTCAATATGATAATGAACAGCAAATCGAAAGATTGGTGTTTTGTTGCCTGCAAATGATGTGTTGTATCAGTGCTGTTGATACTAAATCCTTCAAATGGCTCAGTCTACTAAGACGCATATATCCACAGCAATATAGTAATAATTTATGAGTGTGGGTAGCTGCACACTTCATACTTGTCAAATACTCACCAGTCTAAGATTTATACTACATAAAGTTGAACACCCGATGATTCAATGATCTCTAAAACCTTGCCTTCATATAAATTTGCGTATAGAAAGTATTTCGTATGAAATACACAATATTGGTTAATATTCTCTGCATTTAATTGAACACTAAAGACGTTTCATAAGGTGAGAAATTGCGAGGGTTTTAGCGGAGTTGTTGTTGTCTCATACCAGACTTAACTTTGTCTTTTTATAATCAAGATCATATAACCCAGCTATTTCTGGCAGGTCGGTCGACCTCATGGAGGCCCTCCCGTTCTTGTTGGCTCGGTGGCGTTAGTGCTGGAAATTAAATTAAATGGCTTAAACTAAGAACTAAAAATGCTTCATGAAATTTAGCCCCTTCTTTTATTCTTTGACATTCAGCATCCGATTTTAGTAATCACCGAATCAATATAATCCTGGAAATTATGAACGGATGTATATATCAGTGATAAACTTAAGGGAACTGAGCAAAAGATCGGATGAAGACACAAAGATAACCTGCGAGTCGGGAACATTGAATGGTAAAGTCATTGAGAGAAGTTCTCAATAACCTACAGGAGGGAAAAATAACTAACATACTATTATCTAAGAAAAGAAACACTTTATATAACAGATCTAATGAAGCTATAAGATGTCGCACTTACCCCCAACCCTGGTCGCTAGGTTCCTTATAACCGAAACAGCTATCAGCTAATGAAGTTAATTACTATACATTTATATACAAACATGCTTGCATGCATACATACATACATACATAAGCACACACACATACACACACACGTATCTAAGGAGTATGTGTGTGTGTGTGTGTGTGTGTGTGTACATGTATAAGATCAGGTGTAGCTGTGCAGTTAGCTTTAGAACGAAACGGTTCCAGGTTATATTAGTTATATAAATATCCATTCAACTAACTGAAACACACTTCATCCGCCAGTCACCATACAGTACACATAATATGGAAACAACTTCACGTGTCATTGCTTCTCCTGAACACTATACAAACGAGTGAGGCTCTGCGTAGTCGTTTGACCAGCTAGAAATCGCAGTCAGCAAACATACAAATTATTCAACAGTTTTGCACTGCAGCCATTGCTTACACGAATGGACTCTAGAACTTGGTGGTATCAACTTAAAGCTAAAGTTGACACGGTTGTAGGAGAGTTCAGTATCTTGGTTATGAGTAAAACAACATGCTGGTAATTGGATATAAAACACTCATATATCGGCTGTTTGACCGGAAATCTATCATTTCCATCATCCGCAGTTTGAATTCAAACACAAAATACCTGATATTGGTCTGTGAAATAAGCAATAAAAGCAGAACAAAGTGAAAATGAACCAAAAAAAAAAAAAGAAAAAAATCAGGCTGTATGTGAAGGTCATCAGTTCAATCTCAAGTGGTTATGGTTTCAACTCTCTTAGCAGACGTTCAGCTGTTACGGTTTTAGCTCTCTTAGCAGACGTTCATTTGAAATACTTTCGTTATAACGCCATTTGTAGCATGTTAATGAAGATCGTACGGGTCTTGTATTTTATCTACAGATATTCTGTTATTCATTTACTGTCATTTTAGTATTTGGTCTACGGCCATTCTAGGACACTGCATTCAAGTGCTTAGTTGATTATACCGTCTCCTCGTCTAATACTCGTTTTAGTGAAGTGATTGTTTTATCGTTTTCTGCTTACACCGGTTTGAAGAGGTGTGAAAATAAATTCGCACGGGCATATATATATATATATATATATATATATATATATATATATATATATATATATATATATATATATATATATATATATATATATATATATATATATATATATATATATATATATGTATGTGTGTGTGTGTGTGTATTTAATGCACCTGTGCTGGTACCACGTAAAAAAAAAGTGTTAGGCGTTAGGAAGGGCATCCAGCCATAGAAACCATGCCAAAATAGACGATTGGAGATGGTGCAGCTCTCCGGCTTGCCAGATCCTGTCAAACAGTTCGACAATGCCAAATTGGAAAATAGATGCTATATTGATGATGCTGATGCTGATAATGATATATATATATAATATACATACATTTATATATAAAAATGCATATGCATATATGTATATTTGTATATGTATATCTATCTATCTATCTATCTATCTATCTATCTATCTATCTATCTATCTATCTTTCTATCTATCTATATGTGTGTAAATATATATACATGGCGACAATAGAAAATACACGCTTAAGATGCCGAGCAGCGGAATCGAACCGATACCGCTTGGTCATCAGTGTAACTTCTTAACCGCACAACCATACCGGCTCTTATGCATGCATGCATACATACATACATACATACATACATATATATATATATACATACATACATACATACATACGTACATGCATACATACACACAGCCCCACCAGCCGCGTATTTATGAATGGATATAAAAAAGCAATATAAAATATTGAATCAGAGAATTATGCGGCCCACATAGTTAGCTCCCCATACGGAGTCGGCTATCAGTTTAGGTTGTAATTAATTACTGTGTAGCGTAATGCAAGCATGAAAATCAGCAGGTGTAAATAGCGAAGATTTATTTTTTCTTATTATTTTCATATGATTACAGCCGTTTCGTAACCTTCTTCGTGTAGTATCATTAATTTCAGAAATCAAAATTATACGTTCTTGTTTGGATCATATCGATGCAAATCTGTAGTTAATGAAATAGCAATAGTGGGAACCGAAACTGAGTAGATGGTTCCGAAACTAACTTCATTCGGCAGTAAACAATATACGCACTTACACACACTCACAAACACACATATATGTAGAATGTACACACACACACACACACACACACACACACACACACACACACACACACACACACACACATATATATATATATATATATACATACAAGTATATACGTACGCACGTATGTACACGCACACATACACGAGCACGCACACATACACATATAGAATCTGTGTATATATAGTAAGAGAAGTGAGATTGCATACAGTTATTTTTTAATAGATGCAATCATACACACAAATATGTTACCTTGCATATATATATGTGTATATTTGAGTGTGTGTATACCTATATATATATATATATATGTACTTACAATTTATATGTATGCATGCATGTATGCATGTATGTATGCGTGTATGTATGTATGTATGTATGTGTTTGTATGAACGCATACTCATACACTCACACGATGTGTTTTTGTAGAATAAGGATCAAAGTCAAATGTCAAAATTTAAGACGCATTTTTGCAGTATGACATTAAAATTACTATCCCCATTAATTTATAATGTACGCCAGAAGGAAGAAAAAGAAAAATATCAAATGTAACCGATTATTATTGCGAACATGAAATACATTTCTAGCGAATCATCAAACCATTCGCATGCCATTTTACAGTAATCATTTAACTCTGACGAAAGCTTCAATTGTAATGAATAAATCTAAAACTTCCGACCCTCCCCCAGACATCCCTCTACCTATAATCGATAATGAAATTCGAATAAGCTCATTTTTTTTTCATGGCGGTGATGGTGAAATTTCCCCTCGTCAGTAGATAGACAGATTATTTGTGAGAGAAGAAAGAAACCTTGATACAAAAATGCTTAATAGCCACAGACAAATATGTTTTGAAATTTTAGCACAAGGCCTCAAGATTGAGAGGAGGAACAAATCATTTATAACGAACCTATTACTCGATTGGGTTTAATCCTCAAATGAATGAAAGGCAAAGTTGACGTCGGTTGGTATTTGAAATCAGAAAGAAAAGCCACTCTGCATTTTGTCCGGATGTACAAATGACCCTGCAAGCTCATCACCTTAATAATCCTTTCTATTATAGTCACAAGGCCTGGAATTTTTTGGGGAGGGGCTTGTTGATTAAATCGACTCCCAGTACTCACCTGGTACTTATTTTATCGACCACGAAGAGATAAAAAGCGAAGTCGACCTCGGCGGAATTTGAACTCAGAACGTAGCGGCAGACGAAATACCGCTATGCATTTCGTCCAGCGTGCTAACGATTCTGCCAGATCGCCGCCTTAATAATGTAAATAATCTTTTCTAGTCTAGGCACAAGGCCTGAAATTTCTGGGGAGGGTGCCAGCCGATTAGATCGACTCCATTATGCAACTGGTACTTAATCTATCGATCCCGAAAGGATGAAAGGCAAAGTCAACCTCGGCGGAATTTGAACTCAGAACGCAGTGGTAGACGAAATACCACTAAGCATTTCGTCCAGAGTGCTAACGATTCTGCCAGCTCACCACCTTAATAATGTAAATAATATCATATTTCATATAATATTTCTACTATAGGCACCAGGTCTGAAATTTGTGGCGAAGGGGCTAGTCGGTTATATTCAATCCCGAGAGGATGAAAGGTAAAGTTGACCTCGGTGTACTTGAACTCAGAACGCGAAGCTGGATGAAATGCAGCTCAGTATTTTGTTTGACATGCTAACGGTTCAGGCCAGTTCACTACCTAACACATAGTCGAATATAACAGCGCTCAGAAATTATGGAAAAAATTCTTTTGTATGCAAGACAAAATAGTGACATTTTGACACTTCGAAGCTGTTCTGTGGAGTGACCGTTTTGATTCCTAATTGGATCCATTTCATATCATAGAACAAATGTGGCCGATACTTTTTGGAAAGATATTGATGCAATATCTTTATATTCCATCTGCTTCACACCCACACATTTAATACTAAGACACTGAGTCGCAGACAATTAAGAGATAGATAAACTTTGCTCGGTTGTCATGCTACGTCAAGAAGATATGTGTGAGAAGACAACTAATCAAGTCTAAAAAGAATGATCCTACTAAAATAGGATTTCCGAGGCAATTACTTTTTTTCATATTTCAAATTTTGGCACAAGGCAACAATTTCGAGGGAGTGGGTAAGTCGATTACGTCGACTCCAGTGCTCAGCTGGTATTTATCTCATCGACTCCGAAAGAATGAAATGCAAAGTCAATCTTGGCGGAATCCCAGACAATTAATTTTGCCAAGCAAAACATTGTTAACAACTCCGTCGTCTCATATGTAATGGATCAATTGAGATAGTTGGCACTTAGATGTTAGACGACACTTGTTGAATGGCCATTAATCTACTTAATAATTATTATTATTATTGTTTTGTTTTTAAATGGAGAATACTATTCTGGCAGGTTTCGAACTCGAGACAAAAGAAAGAAAAAAAAAACTACAAGGCTACTAAACAATACAGAACTGAAATTTAATGATTTAACTTCGAAGGTGGAGGAAATGAAAAGTTTAAGTCGGTTTATCCAGTATTTGAATTTGCTTCCTGTACGTATAGGCGCAGGCATGGCGGGTGTTAAGAAGTTTGCTTCCCAACCACATAGTTCCAAGTTCAGTCACGCTACGTGGCACCTTGAGCAAATGTCTTCTACTATATACCCTATCAAAGAAGATAAGAATACCAAAATACAAATTTTGATGTTCCTATCTTCTGTGTCAACTGGTCAATTTAGTAAAAGAAAATATTTGCAATTGAGTTTCATAATCACTTCGGTCATTATAGCATTCATTACAGTTTGGTCCTGTCGATTACATAGACTCCCGTACTTGACTGGTACTTATCGACCCCGTAAAGATGAAAGGCAAAGCCGACCTCGGCGGAATTTGAACTCAGAACATAAAAACGGACGAACACGCCAGAAAATTTTGGTTGGCGTACTAAAGATTCTTATTTCTTTATTGCCCACAAGGGGCTAAACATAGAGGGAATAAACAAGGACAGACAAAGGGATTATGTCGATTACATTGGCTCCAGTGCGTAACTGGTACTTAATTTATTGACCCCGAAAAGATGAAAGGCAAAGTCGACATCGGCGGAATTTGAACTCAGAACGTAACGGCAGACGAAATACCGCGAAGCATTTCGCCTGGCGTGCTAACGTTTCTACCAGCACACTGCTTGTATCGACACTATACTAAAATAATGATAATGATAATTATAAAAATAATACTGATAATAGATAATTATAATTATAATAAAAAAGGATTTATATTCAGAATTAACAAAACATATGCCTGATACGGAGCTCTGAAGTTGTTTTGAACACACAACTTGGTGAACTGAGTTAGACCCAAAGATGATTTTACAGGCTAGTGGTACAACCTCAATTCAAGGAGAATTCGCCATAAAATATACATCACAGAATCCAAGAAACCGACCTTATGAGCCTTTTGTTTTTTTGATAAAACGGTGAATTGAAAGAAATGCCAGAGCATCACACAAATACTTTGTGGTATTCGTTCTGGCTCTTTGTGTTCAGAATTAAAATCTTACGGAAGCTTACTTGTGTGATAGAAATAACTCGTTGCGCAATTTAACACCATGCCCTGGTCGTTTGGTGCCTTTAGCAGAGCAGATTCCATTCTGGTGTAAGCTTTCGGGTCAAATCCGTAGTTTGATGATACCATCCACCCTAGTTCCCTCACCATTCTCAGAGGTCATGTAAAGATCACAGCAGGCACCGCCCTTCTTTTCTGATTATATATATATATATATATATATATATATATATATATATATATATATATATATATATATATATATATATATATATATATATATACGTATATATATATATATATATATATATATATATATATATATATATATATATATATATATATATACGTATATATATATATATAAATATATATATATATATATATATATATATATATATATATATATACGTATATATATATATATATATATATATATATATATATATATATATATATATACGTATATATATATATATATATCTATATATATATATATATACGTTTATATATATATATATATATATATATATATATATATATATATATATATATATACGTATATATACATATATATATATATATATATATATATATATATATATATATATATATATATATATATACGTATATATACATATATATATATATATATATATATATATATATATATATATACGTATATATACATATATATATATATATATATATATATATATATATATATATATATATATATATATATATATACGTATATATACATATATATATATATATATATATATATATATATATATATATACATATATATACGTATATATATATATATATATATATATATATATATATATATATATATATATATATATATATATATATATATACATATATATACGTATATATACATATATATATATATATATATATATATATATATATATATATATATACATATATATATATATATACATATATATATATATATATATATATATATATATATATATATATATATATATATATATATATATATATATATATATATTGTTGACAGTGACTTCGAAATTTCGGCGAGTTAATCCATCATTAGACTGTTCCACGATAGGTTACTGGTGAAAACCTCAAAGTCACTGTCAACAACATTCTTGTATAAGAATAAATTTGTACTCTACAAGGCGCAAGCGTGGCTCTGTGGGGGGGAAAGCTTACTTCTCAACCACGTGTCTTCATCTATATATATATATATATATATATATATATATATATAGCGTTTAAAGAGTTGCCCTCACGATCGTAAGATCGTGGTTTCGATTCGTAGGCTTGCTGTACGGTGTGTTATTGAGCAAACCACTTTAATTTACGTTGCTCCAGTCCAGTCACCTGTAAATGTGTAAACCTTGCAACAGGCTGGCGTTCTGTGCAGGCTTACCCGTCCAGCCTTGTCCGTCAAGCCAGCGGCGTGTGTGTGGTGGGGAGGTTGGGGGTGACATTATTCGAAAGCTACAAAACAATGTGAAGAAGCACATTGTGACCAGCGGTGTATAGCAGCATCCAATAGTCTGGTCGATTCTGCTATATGTACGCACACACACACACACACACACACACACACACACACACACACACGCACACACACGCACACACACATATGTATATATTGATTTTCTCATCAGACCGACACGCTTAACAACTAATCAGTTGCGACAAAAAATGGTGTTAGAAAAAAAAAAAAAAAAAAGAGAAAAGAATAAGGGCGGTGATTTTTTCATTTTTTTCCTTTTATCTAGTTTCAGCTCATGAGCTGTGGCCATGCTGGGGCACCGCCATTTGGTGCTGCTACATAATTTTACTTCACGAATTTTACTTCAGGAATTAACATTTGGTGCATGAGCGAGTTTGATGCAGCTGCCCTCATCTGTACCTCCTGCCGCGCAGTTGGTTCATCTGGGACACTTGACAGGAAGAGGTCCAGCTTTATTTTGAAGACACCTACATCCACCCCATGCAGGTCTCTCAGGTCCTTCGGGATTTATTCAATGCCATATCTATTTTTGATAACCCTACCAAGTAAACTTTCAAAATATAATTCACCAAATAACACTGATACACTAGCTAAAGCATTTAGATATCTTTTGCCAACTTAACCTAATATTTATTAGTATTACTTTGGTAATATTGATTTCACTTGTTCTCAAATGACATGCCGTCTGTAACAATATTTCTTTCCGCATGTATCGGTATTGTAATGCGTGATAGCCTTTCTAATAATCGGCGAGGGTTGATGTTACACCATGCGATATATTTGTCGATATTGCGTTATATGATACACTTACTTATAGTAACCGCCTTTGTCACGTGATATTAATAAACCGATGCTGAATTCTATTGTTTAAATGCCACAGAAGCTTGTAGAATTTTTGCAAAATTTGCAGAAAGAGACGATGTTAATTGTATTAATAATAAAACACACACACAAGAAAAAAGAAATGAAAGATTAAATGAAAATAAAAGCAAAATAAATGAGTGAATGAATTATGAGCGAGAAGGGGAAACTTTGTATAGGAATGTACGAAGAAGGAGAGAGAGAAAGAGAGAGAGAGAGAGAGAGAGAGAGAGAGAGAGAGAGAGAGAGAGAGAGAGACGTGGGAGGAATATTGTGAAAATATTTATTGTAGAAAGATTAATGAAGGCAAATGTAAAAAGATAATCTAAACATGGTACACTTCCCACTTTTTAAAAAGTAAACTTATAATTTTAGCAAAATGGTCATTTTACAAGTCCTATCGTCTTTGGGTAGAAACAATAGGTTATATTTGACCAATTTTTTACTTAGAGTCTTCACTCCTTTTGGCGCATAAATCACCGACGACTTTTCTCCATTGTTTCTGAGTCTGGGTCTTTACTATCAGATCTTTATTGTCCAGAAGTTGTTAGATTTGAATTGTCATCGATCATTCCATAACTTTCGTTCTTTGTTTTCCTTGGGAAGGCTTGTCCATACTTATTTGGCACCTGTCCTTTGATTTGTCCAGCATGGGAGGTCATATGAAGAACTTGTGCTCCACCGCATTGCCCTTGGAGTCATTGAGGCACATGAAATACTACACCGCAATAAGAACCGGACCTCGTGTTGGCTGATCAATTTCTAGCCTTGTTGATCAATTTCTAGCCTTGTTGAAACTTAAACACGCTATTATGAATGAATTAATCCCTTTTGTCAGTGTTGGCACTGTGACGCAGTTTTAGCGGAGTCTTCGTATATATATATATATATATATATATATATATATATATATAGACGCTGGTGTGGTTGTGTGCTAAGGAGCTTCCCAAACGCAAGGCTCTGAACTCAGTCCCACTGCGTGCCACCTTGGGCAAGTATCTTCTAATATAGTCTCGGGTCGAGACATGCCCTATTATTCTCTTCGTAGAGTATTGTGCCAGGTAGAAGACATAAAATAATATTGACTTATTGTTTGAAACTGAATACACAGAGCTAAATTGAGTCTATCGCTGTTGTAGAAATTGTAACACTGTGGGTATTTTTTCTCTGACGAAAGTATAACGAGTTTAGAAACTAATTAGACGTATCCCATGTTTCTGAGTCTACGGTGAGATAAAACCCATGGTGTAACCACTCAGTTACATTTTCATAGTAAGGCTAAAATTTAATGTTTATTAAAAAGACTTATTTTACATTTCAAACGACCTGGGTAATGCGTTTTAAATAATAATAATAAAAAAACTCTGAGTAATGCGCTGTGAATTAAGCCTTTAAATGTTCTGTGTATCATATGTAATTCTCAGAACATACTTCCCTGGTATCCATTCATCATATATGAATATCATATATCATACACATTCCAAATTTTTTCCACCACCAGAGTAATTTGGGAGTTATGGAAGGAAAGGCGCAGGAGTGGCTGTGTGGTAAGTAGCTTGCTTACCAACCACATGGTTTCGGGTTCATTCCCACTGCGTGGCGGCGCCTTGGGCAAGTGTCTTCTACTATGGCCTCGGGCCGACCAAAGCCTTGTGAGTGGATTTGGTAGACGGAAACTGAAAGATGCCCGTCGTATATATATATATATATATATATATATATATATATATATATGTATGTGTGTTTGTGTGTCTGTGTTTGTCCCCCCAACATCGCTTGACAACCGATGGTGGTGTGTTTACGTCCCCGTAACTTAGCAGTTCGCAAAAAAGACCGATGGAATAAGTACTAGGCTTACAAAGAATAAGTCCTGGGGTCGATTTGCTCGACTAAAGGCGGTGCTCCAGCATGGCCGGATTCAAATGACTGAAACAAGTAAAAGAGTAAAAGAGAGTAAAGAGTATTATTCAGAAGGTCTGAAAACAAGCATGGGCGTTTAGGGTGAACCTAGGAAAGCGGTTTGGACAGACAAAGGGTTAATAGATGCAAAAATAACAATGTCTGAACCGTTAGAGGGTGGATAATGGTGCCTTGCAGTGTGTGTTTCGGCTCTTTACATTCTTAAAGTAACGTCTGCGACGACTCTGGTGCCGTATTGTATCTGCCTGAGTCGGTAGCCTTTCTGTTGGATAGACGTTTGTAGCATAGAGAGGTAAGAATTGAATAGATGGGCAAGTGGCATAGTAAAATCTTGCCCAGGCCAGTGAATATATTTGCTGGTGCATGACCCTCCTTGATGGAGGGCTGGCAATGATGACAGGCTGAAAAATGGGGGTGAGAGAGAAAGAGAAAGAGTGAGAGAGAGAGAGAAGAAATGAGTGAAAGGAAGAGAAAGGTGGGGAGAGAAATTAATAGAGGTAGGTACTACATTAATTGATAACAAAGTAATTTCGAGGGAGAGAGGGTGTGTGTATGTGTGTGTGAGAGAGAGAGAGAGAGAGAAAGAGAAAGATGGAGAGGGAGAGAGATAGTGAGAGAGAGAGAGAGAGAGAGAGAGAGAGAGAGAGAGAGAGAGAGAGAGGGGGAGAGAGAGATGAAAGGGATCATATGAAAAAAAATCATTGTGTCTGTGTGAGTGCGAAATATGGCTGGGGAAGGGAAGGAATGAGAAAGAGAGAGAGAGAGAGAGAGAGAGAGAGAGAGAGAGAGAGATAGGGAGAGAGAGAAAGAGAGAGAGAGAGAGAGAGAGAGAGAGAGAGAGAGAGAGTATTTAGAGTGTGGTGACAGAGAGAAAACATAGAAGACAGTATCGGATTATTGATTCAAAGTAAATGTAGAGAGCTAAATCTTGTTTGTCGTTGTTACAGAAATTGTAACTTCGCTTGATAACCTGAGATGATAGATTCCACTACCGTGTATTATTTTGGTTGACCTTGAATCTAGTTCAGTAATTAAGAGTTCGAAGAACAACATTTTTGAAGATTCGCTTTGTCTTTTGTGCTATCAAATTATAAGAAAATAATCGAACTGGGTTATATTCTGTTATTTTGAATTGAGATATTTTGTTACTGTTCTGACGAGATGTAAAGAAAAAAATGCATAACAAAAGCTACAAGAACAAGAAAAAAACAAAGCATAGTTCAAAAATAAATACACTAATTTTTCTTCCTCTGAAAATCACATCTCAAAAATTCTGATATTATTCCCTACAGGAATAATTGGAAAGAGCATTTTTTTAAAGAATCATTAACACGCTGGGCAAAATGTTTAGCGGTATTTCGTCCGTCTTTACGTTCTGAGTTGAAATGCCACCGAGGTCGACTTTGCCTTTCAGCCTCTTGGGGGCCGTACAATAACTACCAGTTGAGCACTGGGTTCAGTGTAAACTTGTTGGCCTTGTGTTAAAATTTGAAACCAATAGTTTGGAAAGTCTTTCTCCTTGTCAAGGCAGCGAGCTGGCAGAATCGCTAGCACGCCGAGCAGAACATAAAGACGACCATTTCGTCTGTCTCCACGTTTTGAGTTCAAATTCCACCTTGGTCCATTTTGCTTTTATCGTTTCGTGGTCGATGAAACAAGTACCAATTGAACACTGGGTCCGATGTAATCGGCTTACCCACGTCCCCGAAATTGCGCGTGTGTGCATGTGTAAATTATGGAGATCTAGAAAGCAGACCTATTGAAACGCGAAGTCGAAAATAGAAACGCTAATAACTACTCCCCGAAGGTACAGGTCTTTATTCCTTCACTTGTTTCATTATTGAACTGTGGTAATGCTGAGGCCAATAATAATTTTTTTTAAGTATGTTACTTATTCTATCGTTAATTTTGCCGAACTGCTAAGTTACTGAGACGTAAACTTGCCAACTTGGTCGCCAAGTGGTGGAAAAAGGGACAAACATACATACACCTAGGCATATACGACGGGCTTCCACACGGTTTTCGTCTACTAGGTTCAGTCACGTGGCATTGGTCGACTCGGGGTTATTGTCGAAGATACTTGCCCAGGTTGCCGTGCAATGGAACTGAACGCAAAATCACATGGTTGTAAAGCAAGCTTCTTAATCACCCCAGTCAAACCTTTATCTAAAAGTTAATACAATATTGTATTACAATGTAAACATTTTTTCTAATTTTTTTTTTTCAACAAGGACAATTTTGAGAGGAAGAGGATTCCACTGACCCCAGCGTTCAACTGATACTTATTCTATCGACTTCGAAAGGATGAAAGACAAAGTCAACTTCGGTGGCATTTGAACACAGAACTTAAAACCTTACAGAGATATCATTACATATTTTTGTCAGGCACGGTAACGATTCTGCCAGCTCGCCCCCTTTTTTCAGCTTCAAATTTTGGAACAAGGCCAGCAAGTTTGGGGTGGTTTTAAGTCGATTACATCAACCTGAGTTCTCAACTGGTATTTGTTTTATCGATCCCGAAGGGAAAAGGCAAAGTCGACCTTGGCGGAATTTGAACTCAGAACATAAAGACGGACAAAATGCCGCTAAGCATTTCGCCCGGCGTGCTAACGATTCTGCCAGCTCACAGCCTTAACTCGCCATCTTATACTAGAATTCAGATATACAAGTGAAAATGTGTTAACGTTACAACAAAGCTCTATGTACTATTGGTCTGTGATCTAGTTTTGTATAACCAGCACACATTTATTGTTGAAAAGTTGGGAGAAAATATGCAGCGACAGAAAATTGCAGGAATAAAATCAATTTTCATTCAACCGGCCTCCTGCTAGTGTT
>NC_142929.1:41024176-41054176 GCF_046866305.1 Octopus bimaculoides | reverse complement strand
CCGTCGCTTACGACGTCGAGGGTTCCAGTTGATCCGATCAACGGAACAGCCTGCTTGTGAAATTAACGTGCAAGTGGCTGAGCACTCCACAGACACGTGTACCCTTAGCGTAGTTCTCGGGGATATTCAGCGTGACACAGTGTGACAAGGCTGACCCTTTGAATTACAGGCACAACAGAAACAGGAAGTAAAAGTGAGAGAAAGTTGTGGTGAAAGAGTACAGCAGGGTTCGCCACCATCCCCTGCCGGAGCCTCGTGAGCTTTAGGTGTTTTCGCTCAATAAACACACACAACGCCCGGTCTGGGAATCGAAACCGCGATCCTATGATCGCGAGTCCGCTGCCCTAACCACTGGGTTATTGCGCCTCCACGTCTTTAATCATAGGACTATGTTAATCAGCGCGTACCTCAGGCTAAGCAACACCAACAATAACAACTATAAATTGACAAGTTTGCAATTTTACACGGTCGCTTGATCAGGAGCGTTGAACACTATTGTCGATCTCCTTATAGAGCAATGTACCGGGGCCTGTATGTACGTAACGGTAACAAAGATAAGCACTGAAATCCCTAGTCCTGTGAGATCCTCGGATAATCACCAGGTGTGATCATACCTTAAGACGTCTCTGCGCTTGACCTGTTAAACATAGCATCTAAATTCCCTCAAGTTTCACCCTAACTTCAAAAAAGATACATGAAACAATATAGTGTCAGATATATAGAGATATATAGCAAGCCTTCATGGTCACAAATGGAATCTGACTAAACAAGAACACCAGTACTACTACAACCATTACCACCACAATTAAAACAACAGTAGTAATAGCTATTAAATGATTCAGAGGTGTTCTTAATTAAAATGGTTACAATGAAGAGACAATCAATGTTAATGATTAAAATTCCAAAACTTTTTCATTAAATGTTGGAAAGAATTCATTTATTATTTCTGTATGGCGGTAAAGCGGTGAGTTGGCAGAACGAAATGTATAGCGGCATTTCGTCTGTCGCTACGTTCTGAGTTCAAATTCATTCGAGGTCGACTTTGCCTTTCGTTCTTTCAGCGTTGATAAAATAAGTACCGCTTGAGCAATAAGGCCGAGGTAATCGACTTTCTCCTCTCTTAAATTTGCAGGCCTTGTACCATAATTAGAAACCACTACAACGTAGTTGGTGTTTAATTCTAGTTCATGTTTATCTCTGTGCGTACAAACCTACGATCAAAGACATTTCAGCAGTGACTATTTTGTCAATTGTGGAGGCGCAATGGCCCAGTGGTTAGGGCAGCGGAATCGCGGTCATAATATCGCGGTTTCGATTCCCAGACCGGGCGTTGTGAGTGTTTATTGAGCGAAAACACCTAAGGCTCCACGAGGCTCCGGCAGGGGATGGTGGCGAACCCTGCTGTACTCTTTCACCACAACTTTCTCTCACTCTTACTTCCTGTTTCTGTTGTGCCTGTAATTCAAAGGGTCAGCCTTGTCACACTGTGTCACGCTGAATATCCCCGAGAACTACGCTAAGGGTACACGTGTCTGTGGAGTGCTCAGCCACTTGCACGTTAATTTCACGAGCAGGCTGTTCCGTTGATCGGATCAACTGGAACCCTCGATGTCGTAAGCAACGGAGTGCCAACAACAACAACATTCTGTCAATTACTTTTTCCCAGGAATGTTATACCCTGGACTATATTATCCAATGTATCTTTCTTTCTTGAGAGTTTAGAATATGATTTACAGATGGTCAGGCTTCTATTTCTGGTAGGTCAAATGACCACGTAGAAGCTCCTACGTTTTGTTGGAATAAATGGTAGGCTTAATCCAATACGTTGTTTAACATCACCGTCTGGCCCTGGAATGCCGTTTGCAGGGTTGACTCTATTGCAAATATTCGGATCAGTCTTCAGGTTTGACGATAAATTCCTGCCTATCTCTCAAACGTCTTGGAAGTCTTGAACAATAAAAGCCACGAAAATTGTCATTGTCTAACTAAACAGTAAAAAGTAGTCATCAAGTACTGTATGTATATAACTGTTTTTATGTTCATATCTATTGCCTTATATTAGTGAATGATGTAAATATCGACAAAGACAAAAACTTGATGGTTTTTGAATGAAATGTACCGATTTACAAACGATCCCTTGTCACTCTCAATACCAGAAATGCAGTGAATTTAAGACTGATCTATGGCGATCCTGTGACTAACGACGCTATTGTTCACAAGTTGTGAGATGTAACAAGTAAATATTTATTTAGCATATATACGACAATATGAATTGAGTGGCATATACAAATGTATTGAGGTAACAACATAATAGATTCGAATTTATTGATTGTTTATTGAGGTACGATCCTCTAAGCTTATCGTCCAACTAACCGAAAATAGTAAAATCAAAAGTTTCTCTTTAAAATAGCATACGACTGTCTTAATAGAGGAAATAGTCACAGAAAAACATTATCTTAAAATAGATGAGACAGTAATGGCTGCAGCACTTTTAGTCAGGGATGACCTGGAACTAAACAAGAACAAGGACAACAAAACAAGAAACAGATCAACAAAACAACACAACGATGCCGACGCCGACAATGGCGACTTAGGTAGACGATGAAAACTCATCGGTGAAAGAATTAAACGGTCACACAAGCATGAATTGACGCTGTTACATGTACATAATTCGTCTGTAAATAACCTTATATATGATAGAAGAAACATTGATAAAATCCAATACATAACCACTTTGATGAACGTAGCTCAGGCAAAGCTAGATGTCAGAGAAATCAAGCCAATTGCAACGTGTACTGTTATATAGTTAAGGCGAATATACATTCATTCAAAATCAGTACATTCGCAACGAGAGATGCCACCAACCCAACTAGCTTTTCCAGTTATCAGTTTAACCTGAATTCTGACCGTTCAAGTATAATATTCGAAACTAGTCGTACCACCATGTTGTATTTCGTTAGGACTATAGTATAGTCACGCCTGTCTCCTATCTAGGTTGATCATTGGTTTTGCCATGGGAGGCTCTGCTGCCCCTTGACACATTATATTTTAAATCCTGTTGGGTGCACGCACATTCTTCTCTCTCAATAAATTGATTGAGGTGTAGTAGTAAGACGCCGGCCAGCTAACCACTAGACAGGATATATCGGGCACAGAGTAACCAGCAATAAGCAGCATCTGATAAAACGTCATAATTTATTATTGATTTGAGAGAGTTGTTAGAGCGTCAGAAAAATGCTTTGTGGTATCTGTTTCGACTCTTTTACATTCAGAGTTCAAACCATACCGAGATCAACTTTGCCTTTCATCCTTTCGAGTCAAGTATTGGGACAAGGGTATCGACCAATCTCCTCCCTTCAAAATCAATGGCCTGGTGCTTAACTCGGATATAATTATTATTATCATGGTGTCCATAACTTTAGGGTGAAAGGAATCACGAATATGCTAACTCATTTTCTATATCATCACAAGAAGAAAACCCTTACAATGCCGATCGATCTGCTACAAATAGATTAGATAATGTATTCCTGGATACATATATCCCGAACAACGACAACAATAACAACAGAAAATCTTTACTATCATGGTTAGACCGTCTTCAAACATTGGTCTGCTAATCGGGCCTGGCCTGGAGCAAAACTACAGTAATGTTGAACATTGATGTCACTGGCCACGTGACATCAAATACGGCAGACAAGTTTATCCTAAATCATTTTACATCTAAACTAAAACTAGAAGAGTTATGCTTTACTGTTTACATAACTGAAGAACCACTTCATTCCAATGAAGTATGAACTAACGACCACTGCATTCTCATTCAGCCCCACTGTAACCTATATCCAGCTAATGTACCTTATCTAAATTTTATGTAAACACATCTGTTTAATTTCCTGTACAGCAGCCGGTAAACATGTTTTCTGAATGTCCTTCTGAAATATTGTCCTCTAAGTAACTGATATGCCAGTCATATCGTTACCATAAACAACAACATAGCTTTCAGTAATGTCGAGGGTTAGAAAACACTCCTGTTAAAATAGTTTGGTAACAGAGCACCGAGCTAAAACATTTACTTGTTTAATGTTTTACAGATCGAAAGGCGGCGAGCTGGCAGAAATATTAGCGCGCCGGGCGAAATGCTTAGCGGTCTTTCGTCTGCCGTTACGTTCTGAGTTCAAGTTCCGCCGAGGTCAACTTTACCTTTCATCCTTTCGGGGTCGATTAAATAAGTACCAGTTACGCACTGGGGTCGATGTAATCGATTTAATCTCTTTGTCTGTCCTTGTTTGTCTCCTCTATGTTTAGCCCTTTGTGGGCAATAAAGAAATAAGAAACGTTAGCCCGCGGGGCGAAATGCTTAGCGGTATTTCGTCCGTCTTTATGCTTTGAGTTCAAATTCCGCTGAAGTCGACTTTGCCTTTCATCCTTTCGGGGTCGATAAATTAAGTACCTGTTGCGTACTGGGGGTCGATCTAATCGAGTGGCCCCTACCCCAAAATTTCGGGCTTTGTCCTTAGAATAGAAAAGAATATTTTACAAGAAGTGTGCCATACTGTACAGGGAGTTGAATGCACACCTGCTGGTTGATGAAAATTTTGTTAGAGTCTTAGCGTTGCCACTGTGCCATTGACGTTAAAGGAGTGTGTCTCTGAAAAGTTGTTTATGAAATATCAAACACCATAGCTGGTTGTGTATTAAACCTCAGCTTTCTCTCTCTCTTATTCACTCTCACTCTCCTTCCAAGCACACACACGCACAATGAAATGTATGTATATACATGTGTGTCTATGTCTATGTGTGTCTATGTGTATGTGTGTCTATGTGTATGTAATTTATCGACACCGAAAGGACGACGAAAGAATAGAATGAGAAAAAAAAAGTGGAAAGTAGATATTTATAAGGTAGTAATATAAATACTAATTGAATATATAAACCACGCCTACATGGCACCATTATGCTCTGTCTACAAGATGGCTACATGTATATCACTGTAACTATTATAACGGTCTGACGAAGTCAATTACCAGTGAAACTTGAAAGTCACTATCGAACTTTCCCTTGAAAAAAAAAAATTTAATACTACTTAAATATATTTTTTAAAGTAAATATTTGATTGTTTACGTATGGTTTTTGCATGAAAAAGACTTACATTAAATCATTTTCCCTCTCCTTTTCTCTCTTCACAGTTTATCTATCTATCTATCTATCTATCTATCTATCTATACGTATATATAAAATGTGTGTGTGAGTATATATATATATATATATATATATATATATATGTATGTATGCTTGTATGTATGTATGTATGTATGTGTTTGTGTGTGTGTGTGTGTGTGTGTGTACCTTCGTTACTTTCCGCTCGATTTTAGTTTTCTTTTAGACATTTTCCTTTAAAATCACATGACATATCAAGCTAAATCAGCCATTTGGAAAATCACGTAGCAAATAATTATTTGTGATATTATTTCGTAAACTAGCAAATATTTCATACGCACACATAGATATCAAGGCAAGCACTCACGTATATAAACACAATTATACGTATATAAACACAACTCACATAATACACACAGGTGGACACTCACACGTGAAAACACATATTTAAACACGCACACACACACACACACACACACACACACACACACACACACACACACACACACACACACACACACACACACACACACACACACACATTCATGCACATCGATATATCATTGTATCACATTTCTCTCATACTTGGTCATGCCTGGACAAATCTTCCGGATAAAAGAAGTATAGGACGGAGGAAGACCACAAACGGAGTGGTTGAGCCATATTAATGAATAGTTAGGAAGGAAAATGGCGGAAAATCTGAAGTTGGCTGATGATATAGAAAGATGCCGAGCGGAAGGAGTCTGCGTCTCTTGGTGTGGATATATATCTCCGTAGGCCATAGATTTTGATTGATCGATTGGTTATTATTTGATGCCGTAATTGACACCTCGCATGAGAAATAAGACACATTATCACTTTTGTTCTGCATTTTTGATGGAAGGAAATGACGATGACAAAAGATTTCATTGACCATGGCATGCAACTAGCTTATTCTCTAGAGTACCTAGCTTACCGACCTGCGCTTCGATAGTACGATTTCTGCAACTGTCATGAGATCTGTTTTTTTTTACCGATGTAAGCACCGAAACTCTCAGTGAATCGATGAGAGGACCTCTATTAAATCATTCGGTCTGTTAGAAACAGTAGTGAAAGGCGGCGAGCTGGCAGAAATGTTAGCGCGCCGGGCGAAATGCTTAGCGTTATTTCGTCTGCCGTTACATTGTGAGTTCAAATTCCGCCGAGGTCGACTTTGCCTTTCATCCTTTCGGGGTCTATAAATTAAGTACCAATTACGCACTGGGGTCGATGTAATCGACTTAATCCCTCTGTCTGTCCTTGTCTGTCCCCTCTATGTTTAGTCTCTTGTGGGTAATAAAGAAATAAGAAATTGTAGTGAAACTTACTTAAATCATCCGTTAATGTCATTAAAAAATGGTGAGAGGATATTAAATAATGTAGTCCAAGATATTACTAAATCTACGGGACGGTCAAGGCTGGAATGCCTTCAATCAGGGTTGAATTGTAAACAAAGCAGCAGCAGCAGCAGCAATTACCATTCTCAATGTACGTCTGTGTTTTCCATTTTAACAAAGAGCTCTGCTCGAAACGTAATTATTTATTCGTCCATCAAATTAAGTTCCGTTTGTGAACATCATTAGTTTTCGCTAATCATTACTAGTGGTAGTCATTCAGCCTACGCTAATTTCCTCGGATCACAGCTAATTTTCTTGGGCCATAACACTATTCATCGGGCGATTCTAGTTTACTCGAGCCATCTCACTAAGACCGCCGACTCGTGTCGATACGTAGTTTGGCAACAACGCCGTTGCAAACGTCGCTGTCAGAATGTTAAAGAACCACTGGAACGGATGCTGCAGGACATTTTTTTCGCCCGACTCTGCCGGTTTGCCTCTTAGAACTTCATAACTAGAATACATTTGAATATAGATAAGAATAATGAACATGGACAAAAAAGCGGCATCATCATCATCATCGTCGTCGTCGTCGTCACCACCATCGTCACCACCACCACCACCACCGCCACCACCACCACCACCACCATAATCATCACCACCTCCCCCGCCATCCCAATAATAGAATGCTGTTAGGGTGAAGATTAATACTTCTTTTTTTGTTTTCTTTGGTTCCAGTGGGAACATCACCTGAATTTGCTGACATTTATCAATATCGTCATTGGAAACGTCTCTATCTTGATTAAATTCGTCACCACTAAATTATTAATCTTTTAATATTGCCCGTCAAATGATGATGATGATGATGATGATAAAGATGTTGATGATGATGATGATGATGATGATGGTGATGATGATGATGATGATGATGATGTTGATGATGATGATGATGATGATGATGATGATGATGATGATGATAATGGTGATGATGGTGATGATGATGATGACCATCTCTTTTGAAGTCAGATCACCTAATTAGTTTCTGTTTACCAGTTCAGGTTTCTTTCTTTCTTTCTTTCTTTCTTTCTTTCTTTCTTTCTTTCTTTCTTTCTTTCTTTCTTTCTTTCTTTCTTTCTTTCTTTCTTTTTCTTTCTTTCTTTCTTCGTTCCTTCCTTCGTTCCTTCCTTCGTTCCTTCGTTCCTTCCTTCGTTCTTTCCTTCCTTCCTTCCTTCCTTCCTTCCTTCCTTCCTTCCTTCCTAATTGTCATTTGGAGACTCTTAAAATGTATATTTACTGATATAACCAACGTGATATCGAAATATGTGTAACCAACATAAGTTTTATATGGATTCAGACCTCGACTAACGACGCTTAAGCAAAGGTTGCATGACAAAGGCGGAGAGAAGATGAGAAGACAAAAAACAAACAAACAAACAAACAAACAAAAAAATACCCAACAAAAACAAAACATAACGATAGATATAGAAATAGAAAGAGAGGAATAGAAAGGAGAGAGCAGCTTCAGAGAGAGAGAGAGAGAGAGAGAGAGAGTGAGAAAGAGAAAGGGAGAGAGAGAGAGAGAGAGAGAGAGAGAGAGAGAGAGAGAGAGAGATAGGAGACAGGAAGTTCATAGAATAACAACAGGTTAATATACGAATGTGTATGTTGCCAGAAGAAAAATAAATGCAAAAGATTTCATAATTGGACAATAATTACGTAGTTTTCTCAAATTTAATGACAAATAATATATGTGGAGTTAAATAGTTTCATTAAAAATAGAATTTTCGCAGTTAATATGTATTTAAATCTAGGATTGAGTATGTTTCTTTCTACAAGATAATATTCAAAATAACTACTGGAATGTAAATTAAAAAATAAAATAAACTAATAAAATACACGATTAGAAATCGAAATGAAAATTTAAATACATTTATCGTATAATTGTAATCTCAAACAAACATTATCAGATTATGATCAGATTTATAATGTATTTCGATTTCTTCGTCTTTAAAGATGATGGAGGCAGAGCGGCGCCCAGGACATTTATAAGCACTTACGGATTAGTGAGGGTGAAGGGGTACATGTTTAGAATGGATTTAATGCGATTGGTAGAAGAGAATTCCAGTGAAAAGGCGGCCTTGGAAAAAGATTGGGATCTTTTTTAAAACGGGGGCCACATTTTTCATTAATGTTTTACGTAGTGTTTTTGGTACCGAAAGACTTTCAAACTTCGTATACTTATCTATTTTGTGTTATAGAACAGAAAAATATTTTTGTATTCGAATTTATTTCATGTAAAAAATTGTCTTATTTCGATAATTTCAACCAATCACTGACGTCCACTCAGCCGATATACATTAAGTGCCGACTACATAAACAAACGATTCTTCGTTTTATTTGCTTTTTTCATTTTAAATTTGCTTTAACCCTAACCCTAAGCCTAAGCCTAACCCTAACCCTAACTCTAACCCTAGGGTTAGGGTTAGAGTTAGGGTTAATTGTTTCAGAATCGTTTGTTTATGTAGTCGGCACTTAATGTATATCGGCTGAATGGACGTCAGTGATTGGTTGAAATTACAGAAATACGACAACTTTAACATGGAATAATTTATGGATTTCTTCTTTTTTTAAGAAGACTAAGAGAAAAAGATGTTTTATATGACACATTCTACCAGTGTTCCAAGTTTCAAAGTGTTTCGTTAATGAAAATGTGGCCCCCGTTTTAAAAAAGATCCAAAGATTGGTTAAAACGAAATAATGTACCAACAAACAAAACAAAACAAATTTCGATGTCGTGTTTTGGTTGGGGAGTTGAGACAAAACATGAATAACTAGAGAGGGAGAGCAGGTACATAGGAAGGTATTACATGGAAGGGTTGCGGAATTCACTAGTTCAGAGAAGCAGAAAACTTTATTATAATATGGCTAGAACAGACAGCCCATGGGTCAGGGGTCACAAGCTCGTGTATGAGTCTTTGTTAAGCAATTGAATAGATTTTTACTGTACTACTCCAGCAATTTTATCTGGCAATATAAGGCGGCGAGCTAGCAGAATCGTTAGCACGCTAGACAAAATGCTCAGCGGCATTTCGTCCGTCTTTACGTTCTGAGTTCACATACCGCTGAGTTCAACTTTGCTTTTATTGACCTTTCAAGGTCAATAAAATAAGTACCAACTGAGCACTGGAGTCGATATAATCGACTTACCCGCCACCCCCGAAATTACTGGCCTTGTTCCAAAACCTAAAATCAATATAAACCGCTGAGCGGGTACAATCGTTACCGCGCCAAACAAAGTGCTTAGCAGCATTTTTATCCGGCTATCTACGTTCAGAGTTCAAATGCCGCCAAAGTCAACTTCGACTTTCATCCTTCCACGGTTGATGAATAAAGTATCAGCCGAGTACTGGACTCAATCTAATCGGCTATCCTCTCCCCTTAAAACTGTTGGTCGCGTGCCAAAATTTGGAGCCAATATGCGGTCGTATTGCTCTCAGCTGTGGGAGCATTATATCATTGACGAGTATCTCTATAAATGGCAATGTTGTGTTCAAATCTAACTATGATAGTGTGATAGTTTCTGTCGATATCAAGCTGTCCTCGAAGGACCCATTCTCCAGGGACCCAATATGGTTTACTTGATTGATTCGACAGTTAAAAATAGGATTTTAAAAACTAACTTCTAGTTTTTAATACCTCAAGATGAAAGACTATCTTTCTATGCGAAGGCCTCAAAACAGGATATATATATACTCCTTACCCGTGTGTGTGTGTGTAGGTATGAATGTATATATATATATATATATATATATATATATATATATATTTTGTATATATATATATATGTATGTGTGTGTGTGTGTATGAATATATATATATATATATATATATATATATATATATATATATATATATATATGTATGCATGCATGTATGTATGTATATACACACAGATAGTTATATATTCATACACGCACACATATACATAAACAAAACATACACATACACATATACATTCACAGAAAATCGAATCGGCGATATGATTTCGATTTCGATTTCTGTTTGAAGTACCTTCACTTCCCTCACGCAACTCCAATATTTTCAAGATAGGCATTAAAATCACAAATTTAATTTCTCTTCTTCAATATACATGGTCTATTTTTTCTTACTCTAAGGAAATTGATATTTTACAACAGCTAACAAAAGAGTCAAGGTGTTATTTACCTCAGCTTGCCTCCTCACTTCTTCAACTATGATCGATAGATCAAGTACGAAATTGATTAAAGGTAAAGAAAATCTAAGAAGGGTTGTGTCAGATATCTTGGATATTTTTCTTTTTGTTTTCTTCTTTTTTTTTTTGCTTTATGTGACAGTTTTAGTTTCCACCTGTTTCCAGTTCACACAATCCGTCCCCACCCCCACCAAAAAAACCCCCCTGCCCCTGCGATAAGTTTGTAACCTGTCTTTCGAAAAAGAATACCCTGACACCAGCTGCAGCAGCACCACTACCGATACCACCGCCACCACAACGATTGCCGCCAGCACTGCAACGACGACGACGACGACGACGACGACGACGACGACGACCACCACCACCACCACCACCACCACCACCACCAAAACTAAAATATTTTTTTCAAATTGTTATATTAACCTTCGATCTCAAATTATAAGGAGTAGATATTTGCAGTTGTTTGTTATTTATGCTACCCTTAAGGGTAAGACCGATGAAGGTGGTCACAGGCATGGCTATGTGGTTAAGAAAGTTTCCTTTACAATCATGCAGTCTCGGGTTCAAACCACTGCGTAGCCTCTTGGGTAAATGACTTTAACCATAATCTCAGGTTGACTCCAGCCTTGTGAGTGAAACTGTGTAGACGGAAACTAATAGAAGACCCTAGGACGGATTGAACCAGTAATTCAAAGGTCAAGTTTTACTGTAAGAGTACTCGTGTCTGTGGAATACTCAGCCACTTAAACGTTCATTTGACGAGTTGGATGTTCAGCTTATCGAACAACTGATTGCTCACCATCGAAACCGACGGAGAATCCATCAGCGATGAAGGCAAAAATCAAATTTCTGTTAATATGAATTGAAATCAAATCGTAAACTGGATACAATCATCTGTCGGTGTTATTGATTTAAATCTCCGAATCAAAGAATATTTCTACATGTTCCCAAATATTTACGTGTTTAAAAAGCAGAAACCAATATTTTTGAAAATCGCAAAAACCCTTTAAGTCAATGCTCAACTCAATAACTCAATACTGAACATATTATCACAGTTATTGTGACACTACGCAGATTAAAAAAAGTAATTCTCACACCTTCCTCTGTGATAGGACAGGTGTTGCGGGGGTAGTTTTTCTCTAGTGAGAAACTGAACTTTGTATATCGTGTCAACGAAGCAATTTTTAATTTCATTGTACAACCAATGATTTTAGCGGCAGACTTACACCGCCAATGGTAACTACTTACAGCTAAATGGAATGAACCTTTGAGAATCAAATACCTTGATTGTTGACACAATTTGATAGTGTATGAACTACCAATATCACGGCTAGTTGTCTGGTTCTCCATCGGCTCACATTCGCTCACCTTCCAGCTGCTCTCATATACAAAAGAGAGAAGATAATTTATTAACGTTTGCTTCCAACGTAACTCTGCCTTTCTGTGTTTGCCTTCGTGTATTATTTTCTTATGCTTTGCTTTTAAACTTAAAGAGCAAATTATGTCTGACATATCAAACACAATCATTTCCTATTTTCTTTATGAATTCCACGGTTGTTGCGCCAGGACAACACAAAACTCATCACTTAGCATTTTATTATTTCCTTCGGACATGAGTAAATCTTGGTTTTATTTGTTTTTATTAAACATCTCTGACATATTTTTGCATTCGTTTTCATTAGAAAGAGCTATTTAATTTTCTTTTCTATTAGAAATAATAATAATAATAATAAAACATTGAGATTTACAACTGACTAATTAATGCCATATTTATTACTAAACAAATCTGACTAACTTCGTCGTTGTTATAAAGATTAATATAAACAGGAGTAAAATAAAACTAAAACGGTAACCGACTCATTCCATTTAATTTACGTCACGGACGTCGCTGAGATATGCAAGAACACTGTCTCGCTTTATTTTCCCTTCGGACAATGTAAAAAGTTAATACATTAAAAATAATGACGAACTCGCAATCAAGATAAATCTCAAGTGAATAGGTTTGCAATTCGGTTTCGATTCTTGGTTGTAAACATTTTATTACACAAGCGTTACTAGAAATATTTTCGAGGAAAAAACATGAGCGCTAAACAATCTTGTTTTCCTGTCGCCATAAATCAAGGGAACTATGCTTTGAGGAAAGTATGGACACCACAAAATTTCTTTCTCTCTGTACGTGTAAGCTTTCTGATAGTCGACAAATGACAAGATCCATACAATAGCTGTAGACCTCCTGTGGTGAATTGTGTGCAAGACCAGGTTTCTATGATCTGTTGATGCATTTTCACCTCATTTACACTACTAACGTGTTTGGAAAAGGCATATCTATAAATGTGTGTGTGTGTATGTATGTATGTATGTATGTATGTATGTATGTATGTATGTATATACATATATATATATATATATATATATATATATACGTATATATGTGTACATATATATATATATATGTATACATATGTTGATGTATGTTTATATATATGTATATATATAAGCAACTTCAAAACGATCACACCTGCTTTTGCCATTCCTTTAAAAGGCTAAAAATAAACTTATCATTGAAAAGAACTAACCAGCTGTGAACCCAATTTTCTTCTTTTCTCTTTCCCATCGACACACACACGCACACACACGCACACACACGCACACACACAGACACACACACCAACACAAAAAAAACACACACTCACACACACACACACACACACACACACACACACACACACACACACACACTCTCTCTCTCTCTCTCTCTCTCTCTCTCACTTTTCCTCACCCTCTCTTACTATCCTATATATCTCTCTCTCCACCCCTACACACTCAATAAAACTATATAAAGAGACCCGCGAGAAAGTTTTTTCTCAAAACAATTTGAAAAACCTACACGACTAGGTGAAAAGCGCTTCATTTAATATATTTAATATGTGACATTAATAAAAATCTGTAAATGTACAAACATCCAGGTTTCTGAGTACCTTAATTAAAATTTTTTTCTATATAATTTCTGTACATCACCTCCAAACCTTCAAATATATGTATATATATATGCATATGCATGTATGTATGTATATATATATATATATATATATATATATATATATATATATATATATATATATATATATATATATATATATATATATATATATATATATATATATATATATATTATATATATATATATATAGATGAATATACATGTATATATGTATATACATATATATATGTATGTATATATATATGTATATATAAATGTATATATATACATATATATATATATATATATATATATATATATATATATATATATATGTATATATAAATGTATATATATACATATATATATATATATATATATATATATATATATATATATATATACATATATATGTACACACACACACACACACACACACACACACACACACACAGACACACATATTCATATACATATGCATATATCTAAACTTTCCGACAAATATATGTGCGTTAGAACATTTCGTTTTCTTCTTGTTAAAACTCCAAGGCCTTGTGATTAGTTAAGCGCTACATTCAGAGAGAGAGAGAGAGAGAGAGAGTCGCGAAACTAATGTCACACAAACCAAGGAAACGGATATAATTTTGCTGCTTAATGCAGCGAACGCCTTACGAAACAACATCCTCCCCACCTCCCCTTTCTCCTCCACCCCCCCGTTCCTCTTCCTCAACCTCGTTCAAACCACCATCATTAAGATCCCCACCGCCACTACCACCACTACCACCATCATCGTCGTCAATATCGCCATCATATACTTGATTACAACTGTCTTCACTCTCTCCAACAAACTATCACCATCACCATCACCATCACCATCAGCAGCAACTGTAGCAACGGTAGGAGGAGGGGGAGGATCATCATCATCATCAGCAGCAGCAGCAATAAGAGTAAGATCCACGTGAAATTACAGCCCAAAGAACCCTATGGATATCATACCATAAAATAATACTTAAACCCTCGTTATTATGAAACCATGAGATAAACTGACAATTTAACGGAGATATTGATTAAAATGAGTCTTTAATGAGGTGTTCGGCATTTCTTTTATGCAATATCTTCTCCATAATTCCCTAGATCCTCTCTAAAATACATATATTTTTTTTTACCTTAGCTATAATTAGAAGAAAACCTGAAAAGATTTAACAGAGTCCAAGCACAGATTCTTCGACAACGTGACATTCTTCATGTTCTTAATAATAACTGTCTTTACCGTAGGCACAAAGCATGAAATTTGGGAGGAGAAGCAGAGGCTGGTTGAAACTACCGACTAATACTTGCTTCGTCTCTATTTGATCGACTCCACAAAGATAAAAGGCAAAGTTGACCTCGGCTGGATTTGAAATCAGAACGTAAAGAGCCGGTACTAAATACTGCAAAATTTTGATGGGAAGAGGTTAGTCGATTACACCGACCCCAGTACTCGAATGACACTTTATTTTATCGATCTCGAAAGGATGAAATGTAAACTTGACCTTTGTGCGCCCTGAACACAGAGTATAAAGCCATATAGCAAAATAGCGAAGAATTTTGCCCGAAGTTGTATCTATTTGTTCTACCGATTTTGTCCAATGTTCTACCAATTTTGACCGATGTTCTACCGATTTTGTCTGATGTTCTACCGATTTTTTCCGATGTTCTGCCAATGTTTCCCGATGTTCTAAAGATTTTGACAGATGTTTTAACGATTTTGACCGACGTTCTGCCGATTTCGTCCGATGTCCTGCCGATTTTTCCCGATGTTCTACCGATTTTGCCGATCCAGCACACTAATTTAGACATAAGGGTAACAGTTTTGAAGAGAAAGGCTAGCGATGCCAATGGGCTCAATATTTGAGTGGAACTTAATTTTATCGACACTGAAACGAGGAATGGAAAAGATGAAAGATGAGAGACAAGGTTTGAACTGGGCTAATTCTCCGACGTTCTTCTGATTTTGTCAATCCGATAATGCCTTCTCACTTCGTCTTCAGTCTATTAATCCTATTCCAATATTCCCTTTTGAATTAGTTTAATCAGGTGTAAGGTGTGTGCTCACGAGTTTCGTCTCCTTTCGGAGACTCAAATGATCAACGCAAATTAATGCTGCAAATTGTCGGCTGCAGAAAAAATTTTGGAAAAGAAGGAATTAAGGGATAGACGTTCGGAGAAAGATGGACTTGGTCTGGTGGAGGCGGACTCAATATAGTTGAAGAAGTGTGAATCGCGAGAGCCTGAACGAAAGAAACCAACCAGCTCCGAGAAACAGAGGTTAACATAGCGATTGGAAAGTCAGAGCGTGGGAACAGTAGATCAGTAGGGGAATTGTTGGAGTGTGTTAGTGTGTTAGCGAGCGACTTTATGACAGGCAGTCCGTTGGCTTTTCTTTAGATGCATCTCGGATATCTATCCATGCAATAGCAACACTGTCTCAGATGTAGGAGCAGCACTCCCTCGTGAGTCTTTCTTGAGCTTTGCAGGAAGTCAACAATTATTTGGGATGAAATATATTTTATCTGGTCCTGAAGAGGAAGGCCATTCTTTAGCGTAGCAACGGCCTTGACACTAACATTATAATAGAATGGGTCAAATATCGAAATTCCTGTGATCTATGGGGTATCATTTCATGGCGAAACCCAATGCATTTGGATATAGCTTCGTATAAATATTTAACTATTGATATCTCTTTGTTTCTCAGTATTGCGTTCATGCAGGTAAACCAATTAAAACCTTCTAAAAGAACTCCGTTTAATCGCATTTAGTATTCGATACAAATTCAGCTTTTAATTCTAGATGTTTTGTAATCTTCCTTTTATTATTTAGAAACAATGCGTGCTAATAAAGCTTAACGTTCATTTTCATCAAGTGATTTGTTTTGTAATATATGAAACCCACAGATCTGGCGAATAAAATAGTCAATCATCAACCATACACAAGCACAACCACACACAGTCATATATATTCATAAATAACACACACACACACACACACACACGCGTACGTCCGTAAAAATGAACATGTCTATGTATAAATGTTTGTATATAATCCTTGGTAGTGTTTATTTGAAAAATTAAATGAATGACATGATCGAAAGTTTAAAGATTTGATCATTGAAGTGGGAAATAATAACCACGGGAAAGGTATTTATTTTCATTTTTCATACACACACATATGCCTACATCCCTAAACATGAACAACACTTACAAATAGAGCTCTTACGGTCATTCAAAATGGTAGCCCTCTTTATCACTAAGGCTCTCTCCTGGCAAAGGCAGTTTCTTACTATACCTACGACTGATTCCCAGAGTGGCTCTTCTCTTCCAGATCAGAGATTATTTCGATTCCTAATACTTGACACGCTGTAGATATAAAATGAATACCATAGTGGAGTATTGCTCCTACATTTGGTATTGTGATGTTGCTGCAGACACGCGCGCGCACCTCCTGGATCGTACACAGAGAAAGGTCATTCGATTGAGTGCCGAAATACAGCTGCAATCTGTCCGACAGGTTTCCACACAGTTTTCGCCAACCTAAAGCTTAGGTGAACTCGAGTCCATGATTAAAGACAGTTGCCTAAGATCCCACACCATAGGATGGAACTTAATCTTGTTTGGTGACCTTAAATACTAATCGATTCCTGTGTCTATATGTAATGTAATATAATCCCTTCAAGGCGGCGGACTGGTAGAAACGTTAGCACGCTGGGCGAAATGCTTAGCGGTATTTCATCTATCTTTACGTTTGGAGCTCAAATTCCGCCGAGGTCGACTTTACCTTTCATCCTTTCGGGGTCGATAAATTAAATACCAGTTGCGTACTGGGGTCGATCTAATCGACTGGCCTCTTCCCCAGAAATTTCGGGCCTTGTGCCTAGACTAGAAAAGAATATAATCCTTTCTATTATAGGTTCAAGCCGTGAAATTTTGGGATAGGAGGCTAGTCGGTTACATCGACCCCAATGCGTGACTTGTACTTATTTCATCGACCACGAAAAAAAAAAAAAGAAAGAGAAAGTCAACCTCGACAAAATTTGAACTCAGAACGTAAGGACAAGCGATATGCGGCGAAGCATTTTGCCCGGCGTGCTAACGGTTCTGCCAGCTCGTCGCCTTTATATGTAATGTAATAAAATGCATCCATGCATGTATATATGTATGTATATATATTTATGCATGCATGTATATGTGTATGTAGGTGTGGCTATGTACATTTGCATGTATGGATGCTATTGCATGTGTAAATCTGTATATTTGAATTTAGTTTTGCGTAAACATTCGTATGATTACACAATATAGACGAGTATGGGTGACCATACTATTGAGCTAACTACTGGAATGTTTTACGATTTTTCCAGTTTCGTTAATAGCTTGTTAATGTATATATGGATTTCTGCATGTATGTGTGTATGTAACTGTGTATGATAGTCTGCATATATTCATATATGTATACATGTATGCATATGTACATAAAGTATGTGTGTGTGTGTGTGTGTGTATATGCATGCATATACACGTACATATTATGTATCTATGTACGCATGTATGCTTAAATATTTTTAAATTCTTGGAAACAAATCTCCATTATTGGAATTTAGATAAGAAAAAAGCATAGAGTTACATCTTGAATTTCAGAAGCATTTTGCATATTTTCTGTTACTCTTCTTACATATTGTATTTGCAGAATTTTAGCTAGATCTTGAAGGTTTTCTTTGAGATTTATTTCACAATTCTTCTTCGCAAAATTTAAGTCGGTCACTAACAAAATGACAATGCTTCTTTGTAAAAGTGAAGACGTTACCAGATATTTTTGAGTGCGAGTTAATGTGTGCATATGGAAGTGTACTAGCATTCGTGCAATGCTTTACATGTGTTTTTAGTACACAAATGTGTGCTCTTTATGCATGTTTGTGTCTCGTATGCACACATGTAATTGTGTAAGAAACTCAATCCATGAAACACCAGTGAAGAATGATTAGAATGTTTTACAGATATTCACTGAGACACTAACGGATTGGATTTGAAAACCGACGGGTCTAGTTTGTATTCAAAATATCAGTTTTTAGACCCTTATGTAAATCTGTTTTTTTTTATAGCCTACTGCAGTAGAGATGAATCGTGCATGTGAAATCAAGATGCCTGAAATCACTGTACGTTGTATTTTTAACAGCTTTAGATGAGACGTTTACAACCATTAGGCAACTGATGTTTTCAACAGCAAATATCTTTTGCATCGTGTGTCATAGAGCAATACCACGTCTGTTGAGATTGCGCCGGATTGTAAATTTTATTGGAATTCTCCTCCAACCTTTCATTTAATTAATACATTCTGGCTCTGGTATACTTTTTACATGATTGTCAATACAATCCTTTCTTGCTGATAGTATTCTAAATAGTTTTGGCAACAATGGCATACCTCATGGGAAAGTGGTATTTTGCGGACAATTAAGACAGCTGTTGGTGATGTGGATGATATCTTCCCAACTGGTATGGTGCAGTCAACATTTTCTATCACAATTGGGGGATTTGGAGGAATTATTACCCCTTTTATTGATCAAGCCTTTTTGTAGCTATCTTGTGATGCTGAATTACGAAGGCTAGATGGAATATGATGCATCTTCCACGAATCTAAGAATGGTTACACTTCTTTTCAACGTTCTTAGTCTCTTCTGGCATGCAGGACATGTTACAATGCAAAAATGCCTGCCGATGAATGTTTCGTCCCTACGTTTCTGTCCAAGTCAAGTCAGTCCAGCTAACCTAAAGTCAAAATGAAACAACCACACACTCAGAATGTCTATTCAGGAGTTTTTTTTTAATACTTACTTTCAAGGTGTTATTATTTTCACTGTTGAGTTCACATGTGATGTACACATTTCTCCTTTTATAGTTTAGTAGATATTGGCCGTGGGAGACACTGTGAGACTCGGAGAATGTTTGGATAGATCATATGCCTCTACATCTATTCCCCACTTGATTGACACAGATCCTGTCTGCATCTCTGTTGTCGTTGTTGATGTGAATATTAGCAGTGTCTTCTTTGTTATGATATCTAAGTCGCGGATCTCTTGAAATGTCAAGACATGTATCCCAGATGTTGGTGCTACAAAAGCAACATGGATATGGTTTTATTGAATGAGGATAGTTCTGATTTCCATACATTCCGAAGTCTGCCGAAGTTTGTCTTTTCTCCCCTAACTTTGCTCATCAGTTCCGAGGCACTTGTAGCATTTCTCAGTGGAATTAGGGGATAGGGGAGATAGACAGACCATTGATTTCTATTCCTTTTGTCGTAAACTATCTGACCTCAAGCATTACCTAAATACCGGTTAAGGTCATCGATAAAAGCCGTGGTTTCAAAGTTGATTACTAACTCCTTTACAAACCTGAACAAGTAGTTTTTATTATTTCCTCAAGAGAAATGATAAGGGATTCAGTACCAAGAGGATCAGAAGTACAAACAGGCTGCGACTCTGGAATAATCTTTTGGATAACCTTGTTCTGTTTGTGAATGTAATAGTTGCTTCAGATGTAAGTGTCTACATGTGTGTTACTTTCCCTTTTTCTAATTATCTGAATTTGTTTTAAGAAGTATTTGGTTTCTAACAGTGAAAGAAAGCTCTATCGCTGGAATTTAGGTAACACCAACGGTGAAGAGTTACACGTTGAACTTTAGCAAAGTTTTGACATAAGTTTACTGCTTCACTTATATACTATATCTGTTAAAAGACTGTAGGTTGGTTACTTTTCTAGCCTGAAAATCGTAGATCTCGAAGATTACCACTAAGGCATTTACTAACATAGATGGATGCACCAGTAATTAGAGTTACAAAGATGAATTTATAACCTGAGTAAAAAAGCTGTAGTTTTCGGAGTAGTTGATAGTTAATCTTTTTTCTTTTCGCTAGTTTTGATAAGAAGTGTTCACGTCTACAAGGCAACTGACCTCTATAACTGTACACAATATTTCTTTTTTTGTCTTAAACAACTATAATAGGCCAGTTATGCTGGCATTTGGCAGAAATACCGATGGGAATGTTACATCAATATTGCTTTTGTTGACACAACAGAGGCATTTTCCATATTTACTTTAGGACGGTATGTATGTCTATGTCTGATTGTGTGCACATGTACTGCCCTCTTGCACACACACACATACACACACACACACACACACAAGCACACACACACACACAAACACACACACACACACACACACACACACACACACACACTTACTCACTCACTCACTCACTCACTCACTCACTCACTCACATATATAACATTTTATCACAAGACACCAACCATCTGATTATATTTATCACACTACTGCTAAATATCACACACGCACACACGCACACATGCACACACGTACATGCAGATATATACGTGGAGCTAATGAGCAAACCTATTTATAGTCGCTCGACCAACTAGAAATACTAGCTAAATGTCCCTCATAACACACTTTGCAACCTTTTAAAAAGAATAGGTAGTATACAGTACATAATACTGTCTGCCGAAACTAAAAATAAAAACGTGGGATGGTCAAGCATGACTGGAATGCCTGGGGCTAAACGACATCAACAGCTGCAACAAACTCACACATACGCACGCGCGCACACACACACACACACACACACACACACACATGCAGACACACTCATTCACGTTTATGAAAGTTATGTGCTAATGTGTTGTGACTTGCGTTCGACAGAATTTTGTTTACGGTTTAATAACATTCCGCTACGTTATCTCAGCATCGTGAAAGGAAGAGATAAGCAATCCCTGATGAGGTATGAAGAATGTGAAACCTGTCGGTTCTATCTTTATCCCCAAGTGTCGAAAAACGGCCTCACAGGCCTAATTTTACATGGTCTCCGTATTTTTATACATAACATACATACATACATACATACATACATACATACATATGGCCGGACTGACATACCTCAAAGAAGAGCTAGATGTGAAACGCTCAGCATATCGAAAAAAAAAAGGACCTTGCATGGGTATGTTTCTAGACGACTTGAAGAAGGCAGTTATATTGATATGAAGGGAAGCCTCTCTTGGACTCGTGACTGCTACATCACATGACACCTCGAAGGGTATGGATTTGCAATTCAAGAATAGGGGATTGCTATTAAATACCTAATAAACAAAAGAAAAAGTTAAGCCCATGGATCTCCAAGATGCAACCGAAAATGTAGATTATGTCATATTTCTTTGGAAGACATCATTAGCAGTTGCCTAAAAATGTCTTCAAGGTACTACCTCGCTCTGCGACATGACGTTATCGCAAAATCAATATACGACGCCATTCGGAAGAAAGACTGTCCTGGATAAATATAGAGAATCCCCTTGTTATTAAATACATACCTAAATAAGGAATACTGATGGAAGATTCCCTTTAAAACAGCTGTCAAGTGTAAACATAACAGGCCGGATATTGTTGTTTGATACCAAGAAAAAAAATATATACCGTCATAGAAGTCAGCAATCCTGCTGATGTGAATATCTCTTTGAAAATCAAAGAGAAAGAAGTTAACTATGGACAACTACTTGGAAACCTCCAGCTTCTATATCCAGATTATAAATTCACATTTATATCTATAATAATTGGTACACTTCGTTTTGTAAGTAAATACCTAAATAATAATCTGAATCCGAAAAAGGAAATCAACCAGCTCGCATATTGAACAGTAAAGATATGCATGACTTTTCTCGGGTTTAAAATGTAACATTGTATTGTTATCTACATTCCAAACGGCAAAACTTTAGATCTTCGTTAGAAACCAACTCTTTCCTCAGAGGAATAATTTAAATAAGTAAAATACAGAGGAGAACATACATACATATAGACATACATACATGACAACTTCCTCGTGATCGAAGAAGACTTTCACTGACCATTGCACCAGCGGTTGGCCTCACCCGAGTTCGCGCTCGTGACTTCTATGCTCGCTGTGGCACCGCACTCTTCTACATGCCCCGGCATCGAAAATTCGCCACGCCGGCGATTGCACAGCCTAAAATTTTAGGGTCAATAAGGCTTGCACAACAATTCCAGTCTCACTCCACCCTATAAGGGTGATCCAGAGACTAGGCAGGGCAAGATATTTGGTGCCAATATGGGTCGCATGCTCAAGAATGTGCGGGCACCATGATTTCAAGCGCATATATACATGCATGCATACATACACGCATACATACAGACAAATATACATACACGCATTCATACGTTCAAACATGCATACATACATTCATAGATAAATTCATACATACACTAGTAAATGCATCTCTGTCGGTTTCGACGGCGAGCATTTAGTTGTTCAGTCAATTGAATTAACAGTCTCACTGAATTAGCGAGGAAGTGGCTGAGTATTCCGCAATATGTAGAAGTACCGTGAAAAAGTGGGACAAGGCTGGACCTTTCAATTACATGCAAAATACATTTGATGGGTTTCCAAAGTTTCAGAAAATTTAACACTGAGTCTTAAGTTGACCTGATGCTTTTGAAAATAACATTTTTTTTCAAGGTGACATGCAGTAGGATCGATCCCTGGATCTCATGACTGCGAAGAGAACTTCGAGACCGATATGTCAAAAGAATATTGGTGGAACTTGAAAGGAAATTGAAACAGCCACCAAGTTAAAATACAACCGGCCAGATGCTGTTGTGTGGGACCACAAGGAAAATGTGTGTTCTGTTGTGAAAATCAGCTACCCTCCTGGCATTAATGCGGTTCGAAACATACAAGAGAAATAAGACATCTATGGACCATTGATAAGGTGTTCACAAATCCAGTACCCAAGATATACTTTCAGCATCATACCTATTATTATTGAAGCAATAGGATACATTCCAACCCGTCTGGAACAATGTATTGCTGAAGTTGGGATGTTGGGAGAGAATACTACATGTGGAAGTATAAAAGCCTGCAAAAATTTCTTAAAATTTAAAGGACTTGCAGATGCTTCCATTCACAACCTTGCTACCAAACAAGTAGCCGGTCAAAATTTATTCTAAATTAAAAGGAGAAAGAAAGCATACATTCTCTTGCACTTAAGGACAAACATATGTACATATATATATTATTCTACGTACGTACATACACATATACATACATAAGTACGTAGGTAATACGTACGTTAGACATACATACACTAAAAGATACATATATGAGAATTTATATATATATATATATATATATATATATATATATATATATATATATACATACATATATATATGTATGCATACACACACACACATATATATATGTATACATTTGTATATAGAAACTTACATAGGTATGCACATAATTATATACATATATATTATCGTATGTGCGTACGTATGCACCTATACACTAAGGTACATACATACATACATACATACATGCATGCATTCATACATACATGTGTAGTATAAACATTCATAGAAAGATACACATAATTTAATTCTTTATTTCTTTATTACTCACAGGGGGGCTAAGCATAGAGGAGACAGACAAAGGATTAAGTCGATTGCCTCGACCCCAGTGCGTAACTGGTAGTTATTTTATCGAGCCTGAGAGGATGAAAGGCAAAGTCGACCTCGGCGGAATTTCAACTCAAAAATGACAATGCTTCTTTGTAAAATTATTATCTGAATGGCAATATGTGAAACGAACTACTTTGATTAAAGCATGTTTAACTCAAGTTTGTCTTTATTTTCAGAAAGGTACACAGTACAGCCGTGGCTGTGCTGTTAGGCAACCTGGTTTCCAGCTATGTGGTCTTAGGAGTCCCACTCGACGGCTCCTTCGGTAAGTGTCTTTTATTATATCCCTAGGCCGACCAAAATGCGTTGGGAGTGGATTTGATGGACGGAAACTGAAAAGCCCGTCGTATATATATATATATATATATATATATATATATATATATATATATATATATATATATATATATATATATATATATATATATATGAATAGTTATATATCTATAGTATTTGTGTTATTTGTGTTTGTCTCCTCCCCATCGCTTGACGACAAGCGTTGGTTTGTTTTCATCCATGTCAAGAGAAGTTCGGCAAAAGAGAGCGATTGTTTCAGTACCAGAATATAAAAATGAAAGGAAAAGAAATAATTACTAGGTCGATTTCATCTTGACTGAATCTTTCAAGGGGGTGATCCAGCATGGCCGTAGACCAATGATTGACATAGGTAAAAGATACAGAATATCAATAATTAGCAATTTTCAGATGATAAGGACCATATCTGGGAAAATATAAACCCGTAAGGCTATCAGGTAAATTAAGAGGGTTTTCTTTATGATAGTTTTTGTTTGCTTCGCTATCTTCCTGCTGGGACATTTTTCCAGTCAAAATAATTAATGAAAAATATAAGCAAGAAGGCTCCAATGCATTATATATACAGTCATATATTCTGAATTCTTTGAGAGCTTGTAAATTATTCATTAAAAATTGAGCTGTTAACAAAAATATCCTTGACAATGAACATTTTACAAGGGGGCTTAAAATATTCCTAAATGTGGCTAAATTCTTCATTGGCAGGTGCATTTAGTTCCATTCATATCCATTTAAAAATTTTTTTGCGGTCTTCCCACAACTGAGACGAAATACAAAGCACACATGTACATACAAACACATGTGAACGTACACACACAAACACACACACATACAAACGTGTGTGCGGGCGCACCTACATAATTTATAACCTTTATCTGTTATGTTAAAAGTATTCATATCGCTTTCTTTACTTTAATTAAGATTTTTGTCTTGCTATACAAGATTTTAATTACAATAAAAACAAAAGCCCATATTTGTTCCGTTATCATTGTTAGTGGTTTTCATTAAAAACTTACTAAATTTTTTATGCATTGTGTTAAAAAATATAGGTTATTGGATTCTGTTTAAACTTAACACTCACGTTTGACTATACATTGGAACAACACATGTACGTTTACCTTTATCTCACTCATATGCAAACTTAAATATTAATGAAGAGAGAAAAGTTCCTTCAGATATATGTATGATAGCGTGTGCGTCTGTGTGTGTGTGTGTGCATATCCATGTATTATGTCTATCTATCTATCTATCTATCTATCTATCTATCTATCTATCTATCTATCTATCTATCTATCATACATACATACATACATACATACATACATATATGAGAAAGGACAAAAGAGTTACCCAGAAATAAATGACAGGGTTCGTTAGCCGTGTGCGTGCGAGTCTGTCTATTTGTCTGTCTGTGTCTCTGTATGTATATATACATGCATGCATAAATATACGGTATTTACACAAATACATATACTGAAATAGAAGTGAGTTCATATCTGATAAATTTTTAATAAATATTCCTTTTTTAAATTTCTTCAAAAGCTCTCTACGGTCAGTTTAGAGTTAACAAAACATAAATGTTTAATAAGAAAATACGAAACGTCATTAGCCAAAACTGAGATAAGATAAACAAAGGTGCGTCTCTCTCTCTCTCTCTCTCTCTCTCTCTCTCTCTCTCTATCTAGTTATCTATCCTTTTTTTTCTTATTCTTAAACAAGAATGTTACTGACTTCGAAGTTTCGGCCAGTTATGCCACCGTCGGATTGGAATGCATTAAGTTAATCTTGCTTTTATATATTCTCTTTTGAGTTAAACAATCTTCTTCAGGTTTCAGTGGAATGGTAAGTAGGTTTTAGGGTGGGTTGTTATAGAGAGTGGGTTCTAAGAAATTTTATTGATTAAATTTGGAGTTATTGTTTAGAATTTATTAAATATGTAGCACTTTGTAAGCAGGTGTAAATATTTAGGTGTGTCCCTTTTGGTACGTAAGTATAGGATATCTCAATAGTTTTAATTATATTTGTTTTTAATTATTTAATATTTTGCTTTGACAATATAAAGCTCAAAGGTTCAAAGTTTAGCCCAGAATTTAAAAAAAAAACTTAGTAATTGGGTATGTGAACATTTTTCTAATGGAATTTTTAGGGGTTCACAAAAGAATGTATGTATGTTTTAGCTGGTCAGTTTCTTTACTTGTTCTTGTCATTTAGGTATTTCCTGTTTTAATTTGGAAGGTGGGGGTTATTAGACGGACATGTCTTATATGTATGTCTTATATATATATATATATATATACATGTCCTATATATATACATATATATATATATATATATATATATATATATATATATATATATATATATATATATACATATATATATATATATACATATATATATATATATATATATATATATATATATATATATATATATATATATATATATATATATATGTATATATATGTATATATATGAAATTTCGTAAAAAGTCTCAAGGCAATATATCTCGAGAGAATGAGAGCCGATCATAGACTCCAGGTACTCATATGTCATTGTAACTCATTAACTCTAGAAAGATGAAAAGTAAAACCGATCTCCGTAAGATATATGTATATATATATATATATATATATATATATATATATATATATATATATATATATATATATATATATATATATATATATATATATATATATGTATATTTATATATGTATGAGTGTGTGTCTTTGTGTCTGTGTTTGTCCCTCAATCACCGCTTGACAACCAATGTTGGTGTTTATGTCACTGTAACTTAGCAGTTTGGCAAAAAAAGCCGATAGACTCAGTACTAGGCATACAAAGAATAAGTCCTGGGGTCGATTTGTTCGACTAAAAACAAAAACCTTGAAGGCGGTGCTCCAGCGCGGCCGCAATCAAATGACTGATACAAGTAAAAGAATAAATGAATATATATATATATATATATATATATATATATATATTCATACTTATAATATTTACACACGCACGCGCACACGCACACATACACACACACACACACACGCACAATCCATGTTTATATGTATGTGCGAGTGTATGCGTATATGTGTTTATGTGTAAGTGTGTATGAGTGTGCTTGCGTGTATTAAATGTATATAAAAAAACTGGCTCTTTTAATACTTTCATTTAAGAGGAGGATATGTTTATAAACATAACAGGAAATGTGTAGTATATGAATAACAATCAACAACACTTCAGTCGCGGCGTGTTTGTACGTGCATGTGTGTAAGACGTAGATAGATAGATAGATAGATAGAGAGGTAGGGAGGGAGAGAGAGAGAGAGAGAGAGAGAGAGAGAGAGTGTGTGTGTACGTGTGTGTCTATGTATGTGTGTGCGTGCGTATGTGAAAGTTTCTTCTATCTTTTTTTTTCTCCATTTCTACTTCTCTCTCTCTCTCTCTCTCTCTCTCTCTCTCTCTCTCTCTCTCTATCTATCTATCTATCTCACACACACACACACACGCACACTTATGCTGTTGCCTTAACCTTAGCTCAAAATGTTTTTGAAATTTCTGTGTTAAATATTCCGTGTTTTCTATTCATGATATATATATGAGGACAGTTTTCTCCCGTTAGTTACATTCTCACCGATATAAATTCATAGCTCCTACCGCCAGTTGCGTTGTTGTGCACTCTCACCGAATAAATTAAATATCTCAGTTGGCTAAAACAAAAACTCCACTCTTTAATATATGTAACTACCTCTTTCTTCCCCTCCCCTTCTGTGTACGTACGAATATAAATCAATGTATGCATATATATATATATATATATATATATATATATTATTATGATTGACCGTTGACTGAACACTATTCAATTTTTTTTCTCCGTGTTTTTCTCCTTGGTCTCCGTATTCTTTCTGTTGAAGAGCGTAGCTCGAAACGTCAAAGACTTTCCGTATTCCCGAGCGTCATACTAATATATACTTTTGTTATTTACACCACCTGTCCTCGTCTGTTGTTATTTTTTGTATATTCTCCCATATATATATATATATATATATATATATATATATATATATATATATATATACTCTTTTACTCTTTTACTTATTTCAGTCATTTGACTTCGGCCATGCTGGAGCACCACCTTTAGTCGAGCAAATCGACCCCAGGACCTATTCTTTGGAAGCCTAGTACTTATTTTATCGGTCTCTTTTGCCGAGCCGCTAGGTTACGGGGACGTAAACACACTACCATCAGTTGTCAAGCGATGTTGGGGGGACAAACACAGACACACAAACATATACACACACATACATATACGTATATACGACAGGCTTCTTTCAGTTTCCGTCTACCAAATCCACTCACAAGGCTTTGGTCGAACCGAGGCTATAGTAGAAGACACTTGCCCAAGGTGCCACGTAGTGGGAACGAAAGCGGAACCATGTGGTTTGGTAAGCAAGCTACTTACCACACAACCACTCCTATATCTTTGTTGCCCACAGAAGGTTAAACATAGAGGGGACAAATAAGGACAAAGGGATTAAGACGATTACATCGACACCAGTGCGTGACTGGTACTTATTTCATCGACACGGAAAAGACGAAATATATATATATATATATATATATATATATATATATATATATATATACATATATATATATATATATATATGTATGTATGTATGTATGTATGTAAATATATATGTATATATATGTATATATATATATATATGTATATATATATGTATATGTATATATATACATATATATATGCATATATATGAATATATATATGTATATATATATATATATATATGTATATAGATGTATATATATATGTGGAGGTGCGTGGCTTAGTGCTAAGGGTGTCAGCATCATGATCGTAAGATTGTGGTTTCGGTTCCTGGTGACGCGTTCTGCTCTTGAGCAAAACATTTCATTTCCCGTTGCTCCAGTCCACTCTGCTGGCAAAAATGAGTCACGCTGCGATGGACTGGCGTCCCGTCCAGCTGGGGAACACATACACCATATATATATTTATGTAAAGATGTATATATATATATATATATATACTCTTTTACTTGTTTCAGTCATTTGACTGCGGCCATGCTGGAGCACCACCTTTAGTCGAGCAAATCGACCCCAGGACTTATTCTTTGGATGCCTAGTACTTATTCTATCGGTTTCTTTTGCCGAACCACTAGGTTACGGGGACGTAAACACACCAGCATCGGTTGTCAAACGATGTTGGGGGACAAACACAGACGCACAAACACACACACACATATACATATATATACATACATATATATACGACCGGCTTCTTTCAGTTTCCGTCTACCAAATCCACTCACAAGGCTTTGGTCGGCCCGAGGCTATAGTAGAAGACA
>NC_142929.1:40991676-41006676 GCF_046866305.1 Octopus bimaculoides | reverse complement strand
ACAAGGCTTTGGTCGGCCCGAGGCTATAGTAGAAGACACTTGTTCAAGGTGCCACGCAGTGGGACTGAACCCAGAACCATGTTGTTGGTAAGCAAGCTACTTACCACATGGCCACTTCTGCGCCTATGTCGGAAATTCTGATGGAAATGTTCCACTAATATTCCTTGTGTTGACATATATGTATTCAATATATGAGGTAGCCTCTTTATTTAACCATAGGCAATCTTTTCGGTTGATGGTGTTGTGTACTGGTTTTAACAACAACATTATATCGTAATAGAATATTGTACCTTGATGACATTTTTGTGTAATATCTTTTTCAGAAATGTGAGACAATCGACATTTACGGTGGAATCTTAGGAGTTTAAGGGCTTCACTCTCTCGTTTGTTCATTTGATATTTCGTTTAACATCTCATGCTTTTGGATTGCAAAACCATAACCTTCGAAATGTGACGTGATGCACCGATCACGAGTCATGGAGTAGTTAAACTTCATGTTAATATAAAATATCATTCAGGCGGCGAGCTGGCAGAATCGTTAGCACGCTGGACAGAATGCTTAGAGACATTTCGTCTGCTGTTACGTTCTGAGTTCAAATTCCGCTGAGGTTGACTTTGCCTTTCATTCTGTCGAGGTCGATAAAATAAATACTAGTTGAGTACTGGATCCGACGTAATCGACTAACCGCCTCCCCCGAAATTGCTGGCCTTCTGCCAAAATTTTAAACCACTGTAAAATATAATTCCTATAAAGCAGCGAACTGGCAGAATTGTTAGAACGCCAGGCAAAAATGTTTAACGGCATTTCATCCGTCTTTACGTTCTGAGTTCAAATTCCACTGACGTCGACGAAATAAATACCAGTTGAGCGCTAGGGGTTAATGTAGTCGACTAGGCCCTCTCTCAAAATTTCAATCATTGTACCTATAGTGGAAAGAAATACTGGTTTCAAGTTTTAGCACAAAGCCAGCGATTTCGGCGAGAAGGGTTAGTCGATTATATCGCATCCAGAGCTCAACTGATACTTATCGAGCCCAAAAGGATGAAAGGGAAAGTCGACATCAGCAGAATTTGAACTCACAACGTAAAGAGAGACGAAATGCCGCTAAGCATTTTGCCCTGTGTGCTAAAGATTCTGCCAGTTCACCGGCTGATGTAGAATTAAATATTGATTTTAAATTTTGGCACAAGACCAATAATTTCGATCCCAGCTCGATTCTGCCAGCTCGCTGCCTTATTAGAATCTTTTCTACTGTAGGCACAAGGCCCGAAATCTTTGGGGAGGCGGCCAGTTGATTAGATCGACCCCAGTATGGAACTGGTACTTAATTTATTGAACCCAAAAGGATGAAAAGCAAAGTCGACCTCGGCGGAATTTGAACTCAAAATGCAGACAGATTTCGCCCGGCGTGCTAACGTTTCTGCCAGCTCACCGACTTGCTGCCTTATTAGAATAAAATATAAATATATTTCTAGTTTACGGAAAACTTTCGCATGAAAAACATTTTGTGGTGTGCTGTGTTTCTCTTTCAGTGTTTTGCTGAGGTACTCTAGCTCAACAGTTTTGGGGCTTGCATGAGAGGTTCTTGAAGAGTTCACTAGCTCTCACTGTCAGATTGTTCACTTCAATTTTGTGCACTTTGTTGGTGTATTTATTTTTGCTGTCGTTTACCAGATGCTGTCTTAGTGATAACATTTGACACTCACTGTGGGGCTGTGCTAATCTTAATTGCATATGTATGTATGTATGTATGGATGTGTGCATAAATGTATATATGTATTATATATGTATGCATGTATGCAAGTATGTATGCATGTGTGTATAGACGTGTGTATATATCCATGGTTGTATAAGCGTATGTATTAATGTATACATGTATGTATGAATGTGTATATATATATATATATATATATATATATATATATATATATATATATATATAATATATGTGTGTGTAGGCATGCATGTACGTATGTATGTATGCATGTATGTATGTGTGACTATGTGTTTATACATGTACGTTTGAGTGTATGCATTATGTTTGTATGTTTTTCTTTGAGGATTTACTTAATTTCTTCTTCGCAGAATTCCAGCCGGTCACTGACAATATGACAAGGCGTTTTTGTTGAAACCTTAACATTTCAGGGATTTGTAAATATCTGAGAGAGTCACTGTGTTTACATACGCAGAAAAGACTTGCATCTCCGTGTAACGTATACGCATATCTTTTTAGTATACATGTGGTTGTAATTAATTTTTATGTAGGTGTGTGTGTGTATGCACACACACACACACACACACACACACACACACACACACACACACACACACACACACACACATATATATATATACGTATGTATGAGATGTATTGGTATCTAGAAGACCCAAAGAGTGGCAGGTAACATTAAGTAAATGCTATGGACAGACCGTAGTTAAATTCTTGGTTCGATAGTGATAAGAATGAGGAGTCCAATGTGGGTCTGGTTATTAGTATGCATATAAGGAGGAGATAGGGAAAACCGGGAAATTAGAGAATGAAGGTAGAAATAAAATATAAAATATTGTAGTTGCAGTTCCATTATTCGAGTAAAGTGGTGTATAGAAGTGGTAAAAAAGTTTCCTGTACATGGTATGTATGTTCCAGTAGTAGTTCATGTTTTGTCATTTCAAAGTATGGAGCCGTGGAATCTGTGTTGCTCATTCGAAGGGGTTTTGTGGTGTGAATGAAAATTTTGGGAAGGTATTAGTAGTATTTGTGGATAGATGGGGTGGGGAGATATGTGCATGATTAGAATGAGATAGGTCAAAATGAAGACAGGAAGAGAAAATGAGAGGAAGAAAGAGAGAAAATAAGAAAAAATAAAAAAACAGAGAGTGAAAAAGAAGAAGAGTGGAAGAAGTGAAAAGAAAAGTGAAAAAAGCGTGAAAGAAGTGAGAAAAGGAGTGCTAGTTGGTGGTCAAGGTAATGTGAGGGGACGATGGGAGAGAAGTGGGGGAGGTGTGGATAAGAAGAGATGAGGTGGTAAGGAGTGAATAAGTGTTGCAATGTGAGATTTTTAATCACATAGGCTTGCCGGCACCTATGATATCATAGTCAAATGATAGTCTGGATACATGAGCTGTAAATTTCTGCAGTAGCTGACCAAGGTGTTTTACATGAGACATTCACATCCTCTGAGCTGCTGTTCTCTACGAAACTGAATGGCTTTTGCCTCTTGTCTCATAAAGCAATGAAACATTTGTTGCGTTTGAACCGAATTAAGAAATTTTATTGAGATGCTCCACAACTATTCCATTTTGCTTTTTAAAGATGTCCATGTATTCTAGCTCCGGTGTATCTATTTTTTTTAAAGATTATCGGAACAATTTTCGCAGCGATTGCAATGTAAATATTTTTGACAACAGTATCATGTCTTGTAGGAGGTAGTTAGTGCCTTGTGAACATTTTTTTTGGTTAGCAAGTGATAATGTAGGAGATATCGTATAAACTAGTAAGGCATAAATGACACTTTCAGGTACAGTTTGCTGGTTTTTACAGATATTGTTATCTTTTCGTATTGATCAGGTATCTACAAGCTATCCTTTGTTTCTGAATGGCGAGCAGTTTTGAGCAATACATGATAACGTAGGAGATATCTTCCAAACAGCTAAGGCACACAATCGACATTTTCACTTACAACATGTAGGTTTGGAGGCATCGTTATCTTTTATTATTGATCAAGTATCTACAAGTTTTCTTCTGTTTCTGAATGGTGAAGGCGGAATGTGACATATTTATAACATGTCCAAGAGAGGCTACTCTTCCTATCAATATTGTTAATCTTCTATTAGGCGGCGAGCGGGCAGAGTCGTTAGCTCACCGGGCAAAATGCTAAGCAGCATTTCGCCCGTCTTAACTTTCTGAGTTCAAACTCTAATGAGATCAACTTTGCCTTTCATTCCTATCATGGGCGACAAAATAAGTATCAGTTGAGCACTGGGGTAGATACAATCGACTTATTCCCCTCCCCTTAAATTACTGGCTCTGTACCAACATTTGAAACCATTGTTAATCTTCTCTGAAATGCTAGATTTATTGTGTTCATGCATAACCTTCTGTTGTTATAATGAGTATTTCTTCTCATAACTTGTGTTTACGCTAGGCCAGCAATTCTTGGGTCGCAGAGAAATGTTTACAGTCAGAATACCTATTCATGAATCGTTTAGCTACTCTCCAGGTGCTATTATTTTTACTAGTGAGTATATATCATGAAATAATTTCTCTTTTTACTATTCAGTAGCTGTTGTTTAAATGATACGATACAGTATTCTAATACCGTCTGAACTGGCTTTATATCTCTGTCTTTCCGCCTGACAGAGATCCTGTCAGTGTTATTGCTGATAACACTGATAAGTATCTTCAGAGTTATGATGTCGAAGTTACAGATCCCCTTGAAGTGTCACTTCTATTATCACAAATATTGGTTCTCGCACTATCACTACAAAAACGTGAGGGATGTGCAGATAGCTCTGACTTTTACAGTTTCCAAAGTTTGAAGTGTTTCTTTGCGACTATAGTTTGCTCTCAGCGCTAGCATGTGCAATATTCTTATCAATTCCAAGATACTTATCGCATTGTTCATTGAAGATATAGGAGTTTTGACAGGCTGCTATTGGTATCCATATTTATTAACTGGTCAACATTTTCTTCGAGTCACTATTAAATATGAAGAGTTATCTTAGCCAAACTCCATCCAAGTGTAAAGTGGTTTTGTCGTTGTGGACTCTGTCTCTCGGTATCGTGAATATAACTGAATGCAGCTAAGTCAACGACAAACAGTGGGTATATGACATGAAATTTTCTCTCTCTACCAATCCTAATACGTGGCCTTAGCGCTTCCTCAAGGATTACAAGATAGTCAGTGCCACGACAAACAGTATTACAGATAAGCTGTGACCGTGGAACATTCCCGCCGATAACCAAATTCTTTCTGTGACTATAGTAGTAGTTTTAATTGTTTGTCTGTCTGTATGTGTCTATTATGTATTATGTATGTATGCATGCATGTATATATGTTTATATGTATGTTATCTTTGCTTTTTATATTATTTGATTTTTTTTTCGTCTGAGGGAGATGACCTTTAACAAAGAAGCAAAACTCCATACGATGGGATTTAAATAACAACAACGAGTAAAAAATTACATGTTATACCAAAGAAAATGTCTTGCATATTCTTCCATCTACGCACTGGTCAATAACTTTTCCTTAAAATTCCACTTCTTCGAGATAACCACTAAGATTTTTACTAACATAGCCAAGTGAACCAATAATTGATGTAATTCTTTTGGGAATATTATAGTTGATTCAGTTCTTAGTGATCACTGTGTAGACCATGATGTTGACAGTCTTGTATTTCTTAATGACATGTGTAAACTTGGTTCTGGTATTCATGAATGACAGACTAAAACGAGAGCCTTCCTACAACCATATAGCCAGTAGGCTTCAGCTATATAGCTTCGTCTCCTAAAGGATAGCTTGTTGTTCAGTATAACCTCAAACCCTTCTTTTCTCCTGCCTCCTCATCAGTAACAGCATTATTTGCGACGTCTTGATTTTGAAGACACACAATCCCGAAAAATGTGTATAGGTTACAAAAAATGTTTAAGGTTGCTGACCACACGTGTCTCTTTGTTCTTAAATACAAATTTTATTCGTCCAAATGTTAACAACTTTGCCATATCGAATTCTTTTGAATAAGTTGACGAAGGTTCTCATGAGACTCCCGAATCAATAACCAACTACCAGGTTTTTTCCAGATGACTTTTCATTCGGTGGTTTTACAACTCTCAGGAGAATTTCATTGGATACCCCACCACCCCATGTAATGGATCTAGATCTTTTTGGAGAAGGAGCTCTTACTGTCTTCATAGTGTGACCTCTCATGCAGCGATATACAGTTTATGGGCTTAATAGAAATTTATAGTTGATACACTTACGTTCTGGCAATTTCTTACAATAAGAACGCTAGTAATTTATGTTTAAGGGATATTAGCTTACTTGTGAGTCTTGTTAGCAGTTGATATAAAGATTAGATTGTCTATTATAGAGTCGCAGTTCATATTAGTCACTTTGCATCCAAGATCTAGTTGTCTGGTTTCCTATAACCGTTCGACGATCTTTTAAAGGGAGCTAATCCATTTTGGTTGTGTTCTCAATTCGCCCAATCGCTTTTATCCCCAGCATTTGGGAATGGCAATAGCAACACATTATAGTAAAATATTCAGTCATAAAGCTATAAGCCTCAATGTATGTTAAGAATTCATTACAGCTTGTTAGATCACAAATAACATCAAGAATATAGTTCTATCGATTCGTACTGTAATCGTTATTTAGCGGCTACTTGATGTAAATAAAGAGTGCAGTTTGGAATTACTCACTTCTATATGTTCGTAGATGACTATCAAATGTCCAAATAAGAGGTGCAACTTTACATCAGTGTTATTATTATGATTTCCATTTTAGTCATAGTTCATGACTTCAGCATTTTTCTTAGCAACAAAATCTACTGGTCTTTGATACTTTTATTTGCTGCGCATTTTTGGTGTGTGAGCTTGTTAGATAGAGCAACATATTCATTCTTTCTCAACAAAGGCAGCTTGCCGGTGTAACTGCTCCGCGCTGAATTGTGAGTTGTAGGGCTATTTTACACCCCATTAGTTCTTCATACTATTCAAAGTATATAACCGAGAAGCCTTCCCTTGTACTTTGTATAAGTCTTAATTGAATTAAAAAGTCTACTTAAATTGCTTTTGATAGTTCCGTGAGTTGCGATAACTGACCTTAGTTTCCTGTTTTGCCAAGGCATATGTATCAGTAGGCCACGTGTTGTTATCAGTTCAAGTTCATTGCTGCTTGATTAGTGCTACGATATTCTCCTAAAGAGGTGGTGGTGGTGCAGGAAGGGCTTCTTGAAGATAAGATTTTTTTGTGCCAGGCTTGCATTAATGGCAACTTTTTGAAGGTAGTATTCATTACACGAAAGAATGTAGTTTCCTATGCGATATATATATATATATATATATATATATACATACGCACGCGCGCGCACCCCCACTTATATATATACATACATACTCACACACATATATATCTGCGTGTCTGTGTGTGTATGTGTGTGTATATATATATATATATGAATACATTGTGTACATATCTATGTATATATGTTTATATGTCTATCTATCTATCTATCTATCTATCTATCTATCTATCTATCTATCTATCTATCTATCTATCTATCTAGCTAGCTAGCTATCTACCTACCTATCTGTATAATTACAATATACAAATGGCTTGCAGCTTTTTAGGAATCAGTTGGTGGTATTTTTAAGTTTGATTCAAAATAAATGAACGAAAAGATTGATTCTTGACTATATCGATATAAAGAAAAAAACATAAGCCTTCTGGGGTATCGTGATGATTCTGCGACGCACACACAGTACAGTATATATACATACAGACACTCACACACACACTCTCTCTCTCTCACGCACACACCTACACACATAGTGATATATACATGCACATTATATATTGTTATATATGTCAGAGAGTGAGGAGATTATGATGAGCCTTTGTTTGGAGGACATTTGTCTTAAGCCGCCTGACTATTACTCCCAACTATGGTCACCAGGTAGTGTGAAATTCATAACGAAACTCAAAGCAAATAGCAAAACTACACGACGGAGATAGCCTCAATACAGGAAATTAGCTACTGAGAAAAACTCAAGAGGTTAAGACTTTACTGTCTGGAAGATTCTCGAAGGACTTGTCACAGACTTTGGCGCTGAAAGTTATACAAACGCTAGAAAAGGGCGCCGTTACATAGTCCCTAAAACTCCACACCTGCCGTCAAAATACAGGACTAAATACTGCAATATCTTGGGATTCAAGAGCTCACAGCTTTTCAATATTCTCCCGAAGGAGATGAGAGGCCAATGTGGTGTGGCTGTAGATGTCTTCAAAACTTAACTGGATCTCCTTCTGTCAATAGTCCCAGATGTGCCAACTTCACGGCAGGAAGCGAAAATGAGGGCAGCAACCTCAAACTCTCTCATTTATCAAATACTGACTGTTAAAGGAGGATTAATGAAAGTGTTATAATACTAGTTGGGTGCCCCAGCATGGCCACAGCCCTTGAGCTGAAACTAATAAAAGCGGGACTGGCTTGGCTTCACGCTCTTGCTTGATGGCGCTAGGGTCATTCCAAGCTGGTGGTCCCAGAGGCGTCATCATGCGTAGAGTCGACCAGGTCTATCAGTGGTCTCCAACTGCTAAACTATTAAACGAAGATTGATTAGGTGCAATAATACCAGTTGGGTGATAATAATAAGAGAGAGAAAGAGAAAGATATATACATATACATACATATATACATACATACATACATACATACATACATACATATATATATATATATATATATATATATATATATATATATATATATATATATATATATATATATATATATATATATATTCCATCAACAGGGGAGTCCAGTGTAATCCATCTCTACAGTAATGAATAGGTGTTTATTTCTATGTTTTTACAGTGAACGGTGTTATATGTTTATAAGGTGTGTGTTTATAAAGTGATGTATCTATGTCTATATATTTGTGCTTCTATATAATAAAGAGCACCGCTTAAGTATATGTGTGTATATGTTTAAATTGTGATGAATGATTTATGTCCGTACGTGTTTGGATATGAACGTGTGCTTATATATGTGAGTGTGTAAGTGAGTGTGTGTGTGCGCGTGTGTTTGTGTGCGTGCGTGTGTGTGTGTGTGTGCATGTGTGTGTGTGTGTGCGTGTGTGTGTGCGTGTGTGTGTGTGTGTGTGTGCTTCTGTGTGTGCTTCTGTGTGTGCTTCTGTGTGTAGTTGTGTGCATGAACTTTTTTTAAATGTCTATGTTGGAATTTTGGTGTATATTTTATGTTGCTATCTATCTATGTGTCTATCAATCTATCTATCTATATCAATATATATATATGTATGAGCATCTGTTCATATATATATATATATATATATATATATGTGTGTGTGTGTGTGTGTGTGTGTGTGTGTGTGTGTGTGTGTGTGTGTGTGTGTGTGTGTGTGTGTGTGTATAAAACTTTGAAGTAATTGTAGAGAGATTTATTTTGCTTTGATGTAATTTTTAAAACATTTTGTATTTTAATAAGCTATTTCTGTTGATATTATTATTGTTGTTGTAGTTTTTGTTACTATCACTATTATCATTATTATTGCTGTTGTTGTTGTTGTTATTATTGCTGTTGTTTTTATCTTTGGTGTTTTTTTTTATCGTATAAACTTTAATATAAATAACAATATACTAGCAAGTAAAAATAACACTGATGCAATCTCTGAAAAACCTTTTGTACCTAAGCACACTTGTGTGTAGGTATGTCGGAAGGTATGGCCATGACAGTTATTTCTAGCATCTCAAGCGGCTTTTCTCCGTTTTCTGTTTGCATTTTCTTTCTAAAGAGGGTTTTACGTATTAGTGTGCGCGAGAAAGCTAAACACACACACACACACACACACACACACACACACACACACACACACACACATCTATCTATCTATCTATCTATCTATCTATCTATCTATCTATCTATCTATCTATCTATCTCTTCTGACGGACGTGCTGTCACATCGGCTGCAGAGGTAAACCTTTTTTTGACCTTATATTGCCCACATTTGTTTAAAAAATTTCCATATGATCTGTGCGAAGCACCCAAGCTTCATTTGTGTATTTTTTCGAAGGGAGGAATTGGCCCCTAGGGGCACTTCCATCCCCGTCAAAATATAAATTTTTTCTCGGCATTTGGAAAAATGTCGAGAAACATTGTTTTGGAACGCTGTTCCAGTCCGTTCTTCGAACATCACTTCCCTAGACTTGGAACGCTAGAGAAGAAAAAGAATGAAAACTGCACGCGCACACAAAAAGAAATTTCTAAGAACGTCATCAAAACAGCAACCGCACATATTGACAGCCCTCTCACCACCACCACCACCACCACCACCAATATGAAAACTATGTCTGCTACGATCACCACCGGCAACAGCAGCAGCAGCAGCAGCAGCAGCAGCAACACCACCAACAACAACAGGAACAACAGTGCATCAAAACCAACCACGACCAAAGTCTCTGCTACTACAGCAGTCTCCACAGCTACCGACACCACCACCACCAGCGACGACAACAACAAAAAAAAAAACTTTGCTGATGCACTCAGACAAAAAAAAAACAAACAATTTTGCACTTCACAGCAAAAGAAATTCAAGAAACAAAAAAACTTTTAAGCCAACAAGGACCAAAACTAAAATTAAAAATACCTCAAAAAATCATTCATGATGTACAAAAACAAACTATCACATACAAAATTTTGAACACAAAAACAAGAAAACCAGAGCAACTAGCAACAGAAATTATTGAACAATGTTTGTATCCCATATTAGCCCACAAAAACTACATAAATTGGGGGAACAGTTTCGCCAGCGTGCAAGTTAGATTTGACAGCGAAGAGAAAGCGAAAAAGTTATCCACGCTGACTCTTCGTTCCGAAAATATAATATTGGTGCCCACGTACCTTGGACAAAGGGTAACCATAGTATCGATAAAAAATGTCCCTCCAGAAGTGGAACCACAATGGCTGTTATCAGCTATTTGCTATCACATGGAAGGAAATATAAACATTCTAGAAACTACTGCATTAAAGCAGGAAGACTGGAATGGAAAAAATTCGATGCCCTGTTACAGATTACACAGGAAGAATCAAAAGAAATTCCAACTCAAATTGAGCTGCCAGACGGCCACACCCTCTACGCTGTAGTAGAAGGTAGAAGGCCTAGATGCTACCTGTGTGGCATCGAAGGGCACCTAAAAAAAGATTGCCCAACAGCAACAGAAAACAAAAAACAAGAAGGAAAAACAGCCAAAAAAGGACCCCTACTACCCACACCACCACCAACACAAAGAGCGAGCAAAAGGAGCAAGACAGAAGAATCCCACAAACCAAACCCGCCTACACCAACAAATGTACCCGAAAAAACACAAACAACAACTACAAGTACTAAGGAAACTGTAAAAGCAAAAGACAATACAAAAACTAATTCCTCTTCTCCCACATCACATACACCACAAGCAGATAATCAACAATCATCAACAACACACCCACTTCAACAAACTAACACACAAGCACACGACATGCCCTTACCCCCTTCCGATTCCTCAGAAGACTCGTCCGAGGACGAAAATAGCAGTAGTGAGTGGCAAATAGCCCGAAAAGGACGGAGGAAAAGGAATAAAAAAAGAACCAAACCAAATGCAAACACCAACAAAGCAGGGAGATATACATCTCCCGAAACCATCGTCTCCAAACATATCACAAACAACATCAACACCACAAGAACACATACAGAAAACATGCTCACAGCAATAGACACTACAAACACAGAATTAATGAACTACATAAATACAAAAACAAACATAACAAAAAAACAACATCAAAACAAACAACCACCCATACACGACGCCACCTAATCATATAAAAAATTACCATATCACGCCAACATTACACCACACTATAAAATCCCTCTACCCCAATGCGGTAGTGGGATGCCAAAAATATTTAGCCAAAAAACTTTACAGCAGCCTCCTTAACGAACATTCAAAGGAAAAAACAACCGAACTTTCGAACGGTAAGTAACTCTCTGTCTCTATTCTTTTTAAGCAAAGCGTTACTTGCGTTAATTTCGTAAATAATTTTTTTCAATTAGTGACATTAATGCCCGAGGTTACCGTGGTCTTTTCGTAGGTTTTTCTTTCCACGGATAACCTCCCCATTTCTTGGGATTTTTTTTTTCTTACATACCCCAAACGTTTTTCGATACCTTTTGATCGTTATCCCCATTTTTTCTCGTCCCCTCGAAAAGAAAACTCTACATTGTATTTGTCCCATCTATGTTGAGCCCTGTGTGGCTAATAAAGAAATCTATCTATCTATCTATCTATCTATCTATCTATCTATCTATCTATCTATCTATCTATCTATCTGTCTGTCTGTCTGTCTGTCTGTCTGTCTGTCTGACTGTCTGACTGTCTGTCTGTATGTCTGTCTATCTATCTATCTATCTATCTATCTATCTATCTATCTATCTATCTATCTATCTATCTATCTAGATAGATAGATAAATAGATACGACAGACTTGTTTCAGTTTCTGTCTACCAAATCACCCACAAAGTCTTGGTCTGTCTGAGACTATAGTTGAGGAGACGTGTCCAAGTTGCTGCCTAGTAGGACTGAACCCGGAACCCTGTTCTTGGGAAGCAAACTTCTTACCACACACACACACACACACACACACACACACACACACACACACACACACACACACACATACACACACACACACACACACATACAGACACACGCACGCATGCACGAACGCACACACAGACACACAGACACACAAACATACATACACAAGTATATACATATGCATATATATATATATAGATATTCCATTTTTGTATATCTATATATTCATACAGCGGCGTATGTACACTTTTGCTCACATTGTAAGTAAGTATATATATATATATATATATATATATATATATATATATATATATATATATATATGAGTTAAATGAGATGAATGAGATGACAAAAGAATAAACGATTGTCATATAGACTTCATTAGCTTACACCTGTTTCTACTAAAAATGCAGTGGATTCATAATTGAGTGCCCCGAATATGCGGTTTATTTATTACTTATATATATATATATATATATATATATTTTATATATATATATATATATATATATATATATATATATATATATATATATATATATATATATATATAATTGAATTGTCACTAAATGTGACAAGGGCGTTAAGAAACACCTACATTTCTAGAAATAAGATCTAAAATGTTCTAATGCTGCAGTTATCGAACGTGAATCAAAACATATACACGTTAGTTTCGGCAATTTCCGTTACTTCATCAGTTAAACCCGCTTGATCTCGGTTCATTTCGGGCTAGCTTCCCTATTAGTATATACATTTTCGTCATCCAATTTAATAGATAATTTAACGATTCGCTAATGTGCATAGATAAAATTAATATAAACAACAGGCTGCAATATTTCACCAAAAAGGACAATTCATGTCCCTGGTAGTGTATATGCTTTCATTCATATGTGTGAACTACAGCATTAGAGCATTTTAGCTCTTATTTCTAGAAATGTTGGTATTTCTTAACACCCTAGTCACATTGAGTGACAATAATACTTCTCCTTTTTGGTGAAATATTGCAACCTCCTGTTTGTATGATATATATATATATATATATATATATATATATATATAGATAGATAGATAGATAGATAGATAGAGAGATGGAGAGAGAGGGAGAGAGAGACTATAAATGTGATGACAGATTTGTCTTGAAATGTGTATGTATGTCAGTTGAGAAGTGTGTTCGCTATAAATCAATGTGAAAGCTAATTAACAGAGGTTATGTTTTAATTGAATATTGTATATTTTTGTCTATGTGTGTGAGAGCAATTGTGTGTTTGGATATATCTTTGGTCTATATGTTTATATTTGCACATAACTCTCCCTATTTCTCCTTCCCCTGCTTTGCCTCTAGATCTCCTGTTCTTTCATACATTTTATTGTCAAATGGGAAAATTATCGGCTAAAAATATGTTTGATAGATTTAAATCGAAGATTACGAAGATAACAGAGTATATTCAGTCTAGGTAGCTAAGTTTACTTTCGCCGAGTCAAATTTCAGGAGTTAACTGTAGGGAGTAATTTCATTGGTTGAAAAGAATGAGATAAACTTACTTTTTCTAAAGAAACACTACTCTTTTTATGACTGTACGTTCCCACTTTTGCTTCTGTATAATAAAGCACTTTTGTATAATAAAATCGCAGTATAGATGGGCCACAAGTCCATATAAGGCAAACATTCCACAAAATAAATTTACTATGTAACGTGATGTGCTCCTGGTGAGTAACTATTATAGGGAAGGCAGTCTGTTCTAGATTAATTTAACTTGAGGAATTAACATCAAGAGTAAAGAAGTTATGCAGAGCAGACACGTTATACAGAGCAGACGAGCTATACAGAGCAGACACATTTAATTTTTTTCTACCTATGACGTTTTAAAATTTTCTTGTCGTTGGTAGCCATGTATAGTGCTGTTTTGTCCTCGTTTGGAATCGTCAACATGATATAACTTGAGACAAATAAATTAAGTTAGCCATCATGAATCATTACAATGCCGGATCTTAGCATGGCCGTAGTCCAATAAAAAAAGCGAACAGTGATAAAAATTATAGGAAAGAGGTTCAGTATCGCACACATTTTAATTTCGAATTAAATTCAGAAGATCCAGAGCGCTGCGCTTTACCTCACTTAACACATACATAGATCCCTGTTTACAAAGACCTGCGTATAACAATTATGCAACATTCACAGCAGGAGTGAGAGAGGGAAGAGGGGGAGAGAGGAAGAGAGGGAGGGGAAGGGGAAGAGAGTGAGAGAGAAAGAGAGAGTGAGAGAGATCTAATAGGCAGCCAGACAGCACAAAGAAACAATAGCACTTGTTTACTTATAATACGCAAAGAAACAATAACGCTTGTGTACAAACAATACACAAAGAATTAATGAAAAATCATACAAATTATAAACAAGAGCACTCAGAGAGCGCAAACCTCCACCAAGGCAACACCAACGTCCTCTCAACGATTAGCCAGAGATGATGAGAATATCTGAAATAAACTCGACTGTTCTCACAAACGAGAATACTAAAAATGAACCCGACCGCTCTCAATGATTAAGTAAAAAAAAAAAAAAAATGGAAAAATAATCCTTGTCCGGGATCAGATCGATCCCAAAATCTAATCAGTTGATGCCAGTCACAAG
>NC_142929.1:40974176-40986676 GCF_046866305.1 Octopus bimaculoides | reverse complement strand
TCCTTTGAACGAAAAGTGCAAAACACTCTTGTGTGTGTGTGTGTGTGTGTGTGTGTGTGTGTGTGTGTGTGTGTGTGTCTGTTTGTCCCCCCAACATCGCTTGACAACCGATAGTGGTGTGTTTACGTCCCCGTAACCTAGCGGTTCGGCAAAAGAGAACGATAGAATAAGTACTAGGCACTTACAAAGAATAAGTCCTGGGGTCAATTTACTCGACTAAAGGCAGTGCTCCAGCATTGCCGCTGTCAAATAACTGAAACAAGTAAAATAATAAAAGAATATACACACATATATATATAATAATATAGATTTAATCAAAAGATTACCCCTAACCTGCTGTCCATCTCTACTTAATCTACCTTCCTCTAAATTTGAAATTACTATTACGCCTCCAATTAGATTATATAGAATTTAAATTCTTGTTTGATTCACTATACTGTTGAACGGCAGCATAGTCAAGACGGTATGTTTTCTTCTCCTACTCTTGTTTTTGCACACATCTACAAAATGTCTTTCTAAAATGAAATTCCATTATGCAGCTGAGGAGTACATTTTCATTGTACATTCTATGTAGTGTTCTCACTACATGAATAAGTGGAGCTTGTACGAAACGTACGTACTGCTATAACCTATTGAATTTTTGTTGTTTTTCTTCAAATCATATATATATATATATATTTATATATGCATGGCTTAGTGGTTTGGATGTTGCACTCACGATTGCGAGATCATGGTTTCTATTCCCAGACCAGGCGTTGAGTTTTGTTCTTGAGCAAAGCACTTCATTTCACGTTGCTCTGCGATCATTTCGTCATCTACATGTGGCACACGGTGCACCTGTACAGGTAATGTCGATTTGGTGGAGGGAGTGAGCTTCTGTGAACGCAAACATTTGATCACCATAAACAAATCATCTGCGTGGTTGTTCGGCAAGATTTTCCGGAACCCTCATACGTGGTCTAACGACGGGAGAATGCATTATATATATATATATATATATATATATATATATATATATATATATATATATATATATATATATATATATATATATATATATATATACACATACATGTACACATAGTTGTTTTAATTACGGTATCTTAATGTGTTATCGTTTTGAATATAGACACAATATGAGATTTTAGGTAAGTTATTACTAACACAAATTCTCGTTTATTTTCCTATGTATTATTTTCTGCTGAAGTGGAGTCAGAATGACCCAGTAGTTAGGGCAGCGGACTCGCGGTCATAGGATCGCGGTTTCAATTCCAGACCGGGCGTTGTGAGTGTTTGTTGACCGAAAAACATCTAAAGCTCCACGAGGCTCCGGCAGAGGATTGTGGTGAACCCTGCTGTAGTCTCTCACCACAACTTTCTCTTACCCCTTCTTCCTGTTTCTGTTGTACCTGTAATTCAAAGGGTCAGCCTTGTCAAACTGTGTCACACTGAATCTCCTCGAGAACTACATTAAAAGGATACACGTATCTGTGGAGTGCTCAGCCACTTGCACGTTAATTTCACAAGCAAGCTGTTCCGTTGATCGAATCAACTGGAACCCTCGACGTCGTAAGCGACGGAGTGCCAACAACCACAACAACAACAACAACAATTTTCTGCTGAATTTCCCTTCTAGTTTCATGGATTCGTTTCAAGAACGATTTTACTGTAATCTCTCCTTTCGCCAACAAATCAATCTCTCAAAACAGTAGATGCCAATAATCACGGCTATATTTGCTTTATTGCTAATATGTCTGTTCTGGTATCTTGGAAACTGCTGAAACGAGGAAGTCTACATTAGTTGTTAATCTTCGGCTTTTATGTTTCAAACTTTTGATATTTTTCCGTAAAATATTTTGACATGAAAAACGTTGCATAACACTGTCAATATGTTAAATAATTGGTTGGACTCGAGAATTTGCGAAGAAATTAAAAAACATAAACAGAGAAACGAAATCTATTAAACATAACATAGGTACATAGCAACACAATTTCTCTGAAATGTTTGTGTTTATAATAGTAAAATGTAAAAAGCACATTAACATATATTTGCTTTCAACTGTTTCGGTTCATAATACTAGGTTAAATGTTTATTTCTCATGTTATGGATTGGGAAGGAGGTGCACGTCTAACGTAGTTTTACTTGTATATTTTTGTTAAACACGCACGCATGCACACACACACACACACACACACACACACACACACACACACACACACACACACACACACACACACACAGAAGCAGGTGCACAGTAATTCTTACGCGTGTCTTACCATTTGTCCAACTTCAAGCAAAGTCTTTGTAAACAGAATGCAATACAGTGTTCTTCTGAAGAACTTCTGAGGTTCGACGTTGAATTATACTATGAACACCCATTACAGAGAATGAAAATAACCACATTGGCAAAACGTATGTAGGGAACAAATAATATAAACTGCACCCTGTGTTTATCATATTTTCCTACATACATACATACATTACATACATACTGTTACGATCAGACAAATTCTAATGTAAAAAAAGGTTGTTCAAACAGGGAAATTAATGTTTGAAGATTGAGATTATGTCCAGTCCTCAATTGTTTAAATGTAGGTGGTGAACGGTCCGACCTGTATGCAGCTCTGTCTCTCGTTTTGCCGCAACAAGGAAGTACGAGATTACCTGCCTTGCTCGTTAACAGGAAGTAAACGAGATTATCTATCTCGTACCATGCTAACTTCTTGTATATATATTTGTTATCCATACCAACGTTATTTCACTTCTGCCAAAAGGTCGTTGACAAACGTTTATCTCGCCACGTTCGGAAAATATTGTAAGTTCTTTCCCTTCATTATATTATAGGTATACATAACAATACATTCATGTATGTATGTATGTATGTATGTATGTATGTATGTATAAGTAATAATTTTAAATTTGTGTATAGACCTTATAGTATGCCGTTTAATGCCCTTTCACTGTATTCGGCTACCTAATGTCAAGAACAGTAAAGATGTAACGGCCACTGGATTTATTTCAGGAATTCCTTTGTGTCCGTAGAGTTTATAATATACGAGAGAAATAAAATGGAATTCAGGAGATTCTTTATTAATCACTACAGCTGTTTCGACCCATCGTATCTATGGTTATTTACGACCAGTTCGCTCCGAGACTAGCTGGTGGACAGACCCTGAATGAAGCTGCACAAAAAATTATGCCCGGTTGCATGTGAAACTGCCCATACACTGTGCAGTGGTAATACATGTAGGTCGTAACAACCATTAAAATATGGTGTATGACACTGTACAATAAAAGGAAATATATTTTGAGGATGTACCAGTCTCCATATTCTCTGTCGTTATAATTATATATATATATAGGTTCAAAAAAGGAAAAAGACAAAAAAACAACAACAAAAAAACAACAACGTGAGGACGTGATACAGATTGTGTTACTAGACGCTCGGGAAAGGAAAGAGAGAGAATATGACGTTTCGAGCGGAGCTCTTCGTCGGAAACAAGGAAAGTTCAAATAAGGGGAAAACGGAGGAAGAAAAAATCGCCACCGATGTCTACGAGGTTACATTGTGATATATATATATATATATATATATATATATATATATATATATATATATATATATATATATATATATATAAATAACTTCTGAATGTGTTCTTTACATATTACATACTCGTCTGTAAGTGGGTGTATGTATTTTCTACATTTAAGCACCTATCACGTTGTCATTCATTAGTTGCAATAATCTTTGTCTTGTGACGCACTTCTTTCTTCTTTAATCGTTTTTCTCTTTACAAGATAAACTCAATGATGTTCTGCATTGCATAAATAAATAAATAATAATAATAATAATAATAATAATAATAATAATAATAATAATAATAATAATAATAATACCGGTTCAGGAAACGATCAATGTGGGTCTTCCTTATTTTTGAGCAGCTGTCATCAAAATATACTTAGCGTAATGACAAAAATGTCTTAGTCGTCTGATTTCTACTTAATCGATCGTGCGAATATTTCTAATGCCAAACCGTAAATTTGTATGTTTACCCGTTTTTTTTTTTTTTTATATATTTTATATTTCGGAAGCAAAATATTTTTTATTCTGTTTGTAATATCCAGATTTGTTTTCTAGCGCAGTCTTTATACTTCGTATTGCTTGCTTTTGCTATTTCGTTGCAGGAGGATAAATATCTCTATACAAACAAACAACAGCGGCGAGGAGAAGACTTTACAGTTTAGACTACATAATGATAACACTTCAAACTAAACCCCGCTCTATGAATTGAAATGTTGAAGTGGAACGTAGCAAAATAAATAAATAAATAAATAAATAAATAAATAAATAAAAGTCATTATGTATGTGAAACAACAAAAGTTGGCATTTCTAATTAAATGCGGATTTTTGATAATTAGTTCTGAGAGCTCGTGAAGAATATTCGATATATATCTCTTTATCTTTTTTACTTGTTTCAGTCATTAGACTGCGGCTGTACTTACCTATTTTTTCAGTCTGGTACAATCGGTCACTTTTCGCAGAACTGTTAAATTATTGGGACGTAAACAAACCAGCATTGGATGCCAACCGGTGGTGGGAGACAAACACAGAGATACGCGCAGACATATACACAAGACACACACACGCGCACATAAATACACACCTACACATACGCGCACGCGCACACACACACATACATATATACATGCATATATATGTAACAGGCTTCTTTCAGTTTAAGTCTACCAAAACCATTTACAAAGCTTTGGTCAGCTATACTAACAGAAACTTGCCCAAAGTACACACAGTGGGACTGAACCTGGAATCGTGTTGTTGGAAAGCAAACTTTTTACTTCAGAGCCACGCCTATATATATATATATATATATATATATATATATATATATATATATATATATATATATATATATATATATATATATATATATATATATATATATATATATATATATATATATATATATATATATATATATATATATATATATATATATATATATATATATATATATATATATATATATATATAATCATAAATATACAGGGATTAGCTTGAGTTGCTTCTCCAACATACTGAAAATTTAGAAATAACAGTCAAAGAACTACTGATTCCAAACTACAAATTTTCTCTCTATTCTTGTATATATATATATATATATATATATATATATATATATATATATATATATATATATATATATATATATATATATATATATATATATATATATATATATATATATATATATACACACATGCATGCACGCATATTTTTCCTATCTAGCTAGCTAGCTAGCAAACGCTGTTTCACAGTTTCAATGGTGGGTTATTAGATGTGAAATAAAGATCCTTTAACCTGAGATAAATTAACTGCAACATACCGTATTTATATGAATATAAGTTTTACTATTTTATATCTGATTTTAACTGGCAAAAACTGGGGTGTGACTTATATATAGAGCAGAGTTAGAGCTGTGAAGAGAAAATATTCTGTTCCAAGACTTAACACTAAATTAGAAGGTGCCGCTTATACACGATTAAATATGGTGTATAAAAAAAAAAAAAATTAATAAAACAGCAACATACGGTCGTAATTTTTATACACCGGTGGAAACATGGATATTGACAAACATATCTGCACTCATATACACTGAGAAGGAGAGCGCATTCGAAAAATAAGGAGTGGATTCGATCTAAACATTAAATAAAGACATACATTAATCGCATTAATATAAATACACTCACTGACTCACACACACACAAACACACACACATACACCCATACACAATATTAAATTACGAATACATACATATGTACACATATACATAAATACGTACATACATATATAGATATCTTTATATAAGAGAAGGTGAGAAGGAGTAAGAGAGAGAGAGAGGCGAGGTGGAGAAAGAAAATGTAGATTAAATCTAGATATTAATTAACACGCATACATACGCGCACACACGCATGAGAGAGAGAGAGAGAGGGAGAGAGAGAGAGAGAGAGAGAGAGAGAGGGAGAGAGAGAGAGAGAGAAAGAGAGAGAGAGAGAGAGAGAGAGAAGAGAGAGAAAGTGAGGGAATGAGAAAAGGTAAGCCAAAAGAGATCTAATTAAATATTGTTACTTTATTATGAAATATTGATTTCATTTGTCTGACGATATTTTCTTAGTATAAAAATCTTGTTTTTGTTAAGGGCAATCAAAGTATGTAGAATACATGGCGCTTATATCTTTGCCACTCAACTGATGTGAATTGACTTCAATGAAGGACTGAGTTTGTTTCCATGTCTCGGCTTTCATGAAGTATGTACCTTACACTCTGAATTTGCCACTTTTATATTATGCAATATTAGTAGCTATTAAGGCGGCGAGCTGGCAGAATCGTTAGCACGCCGGGAGAAATGCTTAACGGTATTTCGTCTGCCTTTACGTTCTGAGTTGAAATTTCGTCGAGGTCGACTTTACTTTTCATCCTTTCGCGGTCGATAAACTAAGTATCAGTTGCGCACTGGAGTCGAGTTAATCGACTGGCCCCCTCACCCGAAATTTCGGGCCTTGTGCCTAGAGTAGAAAAGAATATTTGCTGCCATTAGTAGTGCTAAAAACCTTATGGCTGGATATAAAGAACTTGCAGGCCAGCAGTCCCAAACTTATTTTGCTCCAGGGACTGATTTCATGCAAAGCAGTTTTTCCACGGATCGGAGGATCACGTGCATAACAGAACAATAAAATGCACAGTTTATATATTTTAATTATTTCATATATAATGCAATATTATTATATGTGTAATACATATATAATGCAAAAAAACATCCTGAAAGCTGTGATAGTCAACGAAATAGAAAAAAAAAATTATTCTTTCTGTGCAATCCGCTACCAAATGATCTCCAGCCCAGTAGTGGTTTGCGGCCTGGTAGTTGAGGATCCCTGTTCTTGACCGACTATAGCGAATGTCAGTAGTTATATTTTACAAGGTGACTCACCATGGACATCGGAAAAAAACCCCAAAAAACCTTACAATATGATTTTATAAGAACCTTATCTACAAAGCATTTGTCTAAGACTAAAATCCATCTATAAATGTAAGTAAAACTACAATAACCGATTAGGTTACAAAAGGTTCACCATTAGTGGTAACATCGGGATCCAAACAAATTTTAAGAACACCACTTGACTCTTAGCGGATTTCATTCCATTGCAGTATTATTTTATAAGAATCTTATCTACAAAGTAGTTGTCTAAGACTAAAGTTCATTTATAAATGTAAGTGAAACTACAATAACAAATTAGGATAAAAAGGTTCGCCATTACTGATAACAGCTTAATTCAGTTTTAGGAATATCACTTGACTCATAGAAGATTTCACTCCGTTGCAGGGAGTCAGGTTTTAAATTTGTGGCTCACTCGATATCTAAATGTAGTGTATCCTATAGCATGAGTCGCAGAAGTGTGATCTGTTTGTTAGACGATCCAGCTGATAGTAGTTCCTCATCGGTGGTAGTCACCCACTAGATGCGACTATGCGTTCGGTCTCGTGAGCAACATATAAGGACTCTACCCTATTTGCTAGCAGACTCACCAGTGGCCATTGAATTATAACTGGGTTATTTATAGAGATCAAAGTAGTGGCTAGCAACAAACCGTGAGAAGTATTTTTTTTTACCTTCTCTTTATCTGACAGGCTCGAGGTCTGGCAATGGTCAGAGATGATACTTTTCATATGCCGTGAAAATGGGTAGATGGGTAGAGTGAAATTACATATGAATGTAAACAGATAGACATATAGATAGATAGGTACACAGGTAATATGAACAAACAAGCACACATACACACATACATACGAAAATGAAGACTGAAACACATGACCATATACACACACGCACAATTCACACAAAGACGCATATGGAGACACACATCCATACATAACAGACGCGCGTACATAGTCACAAAAACCCATTCACAGACACACTCAGACATGCACACATAATGACACAGAGGCACACACACACACACACACACACACACACACACACACACACACATGCAAACACACACGCACATGCAAATACACACACATATACAAACACATGAATATGCAGAATACATATATACAAACGTACACACACACACACACACACACACACACACACACACACACACACACACACACACACACACACACACATATATATGCATCTTTGCATACACACACACACATTTACATGCAGACACACACATACATGTATAAATACATACATATGTGTATGTGCACGCACACTGACCCGTATACATGCGCACGAACAAACAAAAAGAACGCAGCTCGGATAACGGACAGAGTCAACAATTGTTGAAACGGTTGCAAGACGCAACGAAAATTTTTGAAAAAATAAAGAAGTAAATGAGTGGAAACTGACCCGGTGAGTGTGTTAAATAATAAGGTACAAAATGAGAATGACTCTCCCCAGTCTAGAAAATAGGGTGAATATTACTTTCAAATTTTGGTACAGGACCAGCAATTTTAGGGGCGGGTTAAATCGATTACATTGACCCCAGTATTCAACTGTTACTTGTTTTATCGACCCCGAAAGAATGAATGGCAAAGTCGACCTCGGCGGAATTTGTACTCAGAACGTAAAGACGGACGAATAGCGGTTAAGCATTTTGCCCGGCGTGCCAGCTCGGCGCCTTAAATGTAGAAAGCTATTAATACATTTTTCATCTTTATAGATGAAGTCAACAGTTTTGAAAAATACACTTGTATGTATTGATAATATTTACAGAAATGTATATTCAAGACACAAGATAAATTAAAATTTTTATCAGTAGGTTTAGATGTAGCTGTAGCTATTTCGTTGGTAAGTAAATACGATTAGTCCTGTAAGTAAGGAGCAAATGTAATTATTTCCATGAATATTTCCTGGTTAGAAATAAAGTGAATTTTCTTTTGTATTGATGTTCTTAGTGAAAGCTCACCTGTTCATTGATTTCAAGAGATACTCGTAGTAGGTGTGGAGAAGTCTGGGAAGCAGAAGGTCTAAGAAGTTCTAAGTAGAAAGTATCACAATACAGTATATCACTGAAACAGTAGCAGCAAATACAGTTGCACTTTAAGACTCAGTGTCCGTTTGAATAACTTTAGGTGAGTAATATAACGCCTTACCTGAATCATTGTGCGTATATTGTTCAAGGGTCACTTAATGTAATTTCGACACTGCAAAACCTACTGTCATGGATAATACTAACCTTCAGAAATATATTGTATGTCTTTACTATTCCGCGTAGCTTGGTGGCTACAGTGTTGGGTTCCCAGTCAAAAGGGCGTGTGCTCGATTTCTGCATGGGCGGGTTGTGCACCTAAGGAGGGCACTGTATTTCACGTTGTTCAAGTATACTCAGCTGAAAGTGTACATCAGGCAAGTGCTGAGGCAGTCCTCTATCTAACATTGTGACTACATAGGCACCAAAAGCCATTAGTGATAGCATATATTGCCAAGCTAATCTAGTTTACGAGGGTTATGGTTACCTACAGATTATATTTAAATAAAGGCATCAATTCTTTTCTTTCCTTTATCCGAAAACTCCAATTTTTCAATATTTCTGTGCACTCTTGACATTACCGAATGTAAACGTATAATCAATCTTTTGAAGCTAGCTAAAAGCTGAAATACGGGAACCAGTGAGAGTGTGTGCGTATATGCAACAGTTAATTTAAATGTGAATTTTGCATAATGTTGTTAAATCCCATTGTTGTGAGGGAAGTTAAACGCTTCGGGCAATTGACTTTCGACAGAAAGTAGAGAAAAGGAAGCCGTTGTGGGATTGTAACTGAACGCAATGAGAGATCTAACTTTATTTCAATGGAACCACACCCTTCCTTTCACTTCCTATTGATGCTCTAGTCTCCGAAGTAACTGTTTTAAAATGTCTCCTATTTGAATATGATATATCTTCCGGGCAGTTGATCTCCTCAATTTTCAGGTTACCTGCGTATTTATTTAATTACATATTTATTTTTATTCTATGTTACTAAAATAGTGTTTGTTTCTATTTTGAGGATATTTTCACTAAAGTATTTCAATAATATTGTGCAGGAGGCTAAAAGTATGTATTTGTGGTCTATTTACACATGTATATACACATGTATATATATATGTCATACCGGCCATGACGAAGGGAAATAGCCCTGAAACTCGAGTCGCCTTTATATATATATATTTATATTTATATATTTATATATTTGATCCTTTATATTGAACACTCAATATTTCATCTACATTCAATACTTTATTTCATGGTGCCATCCATTTTTATTTTATTTTATATTATATATTGTATATTATATTATATATTGTATATTCCATATTCTATACCCCACATTAGTTCTGCAGGAATATAAATAAAACATAAAAAACAGACAGTGTTGGAACTCTTTTAAGCAAAATAATATATTCCTCTATACACAATCATACAAAAAAAATCCACTTTTTTTTGTATTTATTTTTACTCGCATATATATATATATATATATATATATATATATATATATATATATATATATATATATATATATATATATATATATATGTATGTATATATACACATGTAAATATGTATTTCTTGATCATTGGTTAGGTTTTCTTGTTTCCATCATATTAAGTGCTTGTAGCTACCAAACCGCAAATCTATTTTATTGGATTTCGAATTAAATCAACGCTTGTGTTTTCACATGCATGAGTCTATATATGTACTAATATTTATCATTAACGAATGCAAATGAAGAATTTTCGAAATGGTTTTTCATATTTCTGTGTCAATGACCGATACGCCAAGAGAATGTAATTAAGTTTGTTCTATTCTTTCCTAAAGAATTCCTGTATTTCTTAGATTGTTGTGTAAACGTTTCTGCCATATTTAAGAGTACAACTGATTATATATGATTCAATAAATATCTCTAGCAAATTAAAAAACAAAAAACAAAAAAAAACAACGCAAACTATAAGTTGCATATCAATTAACTGGAGATAGTCTCTATATTCGGAACTTTAAAAGCAACAGCTTATCTTCACAATTGTATATATTTTTTTGCTGCTTTTAGGAAAAAATCGATGCAAGAGCGAGAAGATATCATCTAAATGTTTCAAAACATTTCTGTTTTAAAACATGTGAATAAATTCTGTATTTATGGTGCCTTTGGTCTTTTCATGAGTGTACTCTTTCCTACGGACATAATTCTTGTAAGAACAGTTTCATTGGTAGGTAGCATACTACACACAGTATACATAAATTTATATATTGGTATATCTTTAACGTTCTACAACGTTAAAGATATATCTGAGATTTTTTATCACATCGTTGCAGCCTGAAGACGTCCTGTTTGTTATTTGATGTTTTTTTGTTCGTTCTTAGGTTAAATATGTATGCTAAGCTTACCACAATATCATATATGCATACATACATATGAATATATAGACATATATTAGTGTTTGTTCTTTATGCATAGTTATATATAAAAAGAGTCAAAACAATTGAAGAATCATTCAGTATGTACGTATAAATAGAGTATTACTTTTAACTTCGTCAATGACTATCTGACAAAGGCATTTGATCTGAAACTTTGAAGTCATTGTGAACCTTTCCTTGTATGTATGCATGTGAGTATGTGTGAGTGTGTATGCATGTGTGTGTGTGTGTGTGTGTGTGTGTGTGTGTGTGTTTGCAGATCAGTGATCAGGTATTTATACTTGAAAGGTTGTACACCAAAAGAGACTTTCGATGCGATGAAAGAAGTTTATTATACGACGTAATCAAGTACTGGCATCGCCAGTTCAAACGTGGTCGGACATCAGTGAAAACTGCTCCTATCCCTGTATGACCACAATCCGTCACTAAAGTGGAAGCAGCCATTTTGGAGGATCACCACATAACTATTCAGCAACTAGCCCAAGAAGTGAAGATAAGTGTAGGGCCTGTGAAAATAATCATTCACGACCATTTGCACAGACGGAAGTTATCTGCACGATGGATTCCCTGGATGCTCACGCCTTTTCAGAAGCAGGAGCGTGTCAATTGCTCCCAGGTTCTTTTTGTAATGTGCCAAGAAATCAAGGAGGATATTTTCGGTTTATCACACAGATGATAACTCACCACTTCCATAGAAGGCTCGTGTCCAACCCTCAGCAGGCAAGGTGATGCTTATAGTCTTTTGGGCCCAGCGCAGAGTAGAGATGATGGATTTTCTGGCAAAAGACGCTACAAGTAACGGGGCATATTATGCTTCTCTGCTGCAGAAATTGCGGGACGCCGTCAAAGCTGAGAGGCGTGGTATGCTGACCAAAGTAGTCCGCCTCCTCCAAGATTACATCCCATTTCACAATACGCATGTTGCCCAGATGAAAGCACACTCCTGCGGCTATGAAATTCTTCCTCATTCCCCTTACTCTCCCGACCTCACACCATCTGACTTCTACCACTTTC
>NC_142929.1:40966676-40969176 GCF_046866305.1 Octopus bimaculoides | reverse complement strand
GGTTAAATAATTTGGAATATTTAAGTTCTGTGAGAAAAGTTTCTAGATATGTTTTAAGTAATTGCTGACACTATTGGCTATATCATTGCCTAGTTTATAATTTTATTAACTATTAGGGGTTCAGGTTTAGGGGGCAGACTTATGTCTTTCCTCTAAATCTACTATTATTCAGTGCTTTGTTATAATAATGGAAGAATATTACGTCATCACCATGAGGAGCGTCACCGCAAGCAGTATGGGTCAAACCATCAAATAATTACGACTCAGAAACCAAATATGTACTAAGTTTTCTGAATAATCCCGTTAAACTAGGTAAGATGAGAAGATAAAGGCAACTGTCACTGGCAATCCCGGACCGTACGCGGTACCACCGACGAAGCGCTAATTAACGGAGAAGCGCTAATTAACGCGCTGGTTAACGGGTCAGAATATCGTTAGATGTCGGAAACAATCAAACGAATTGCTCCACCAACTAAAAACGGTTATGCATCTCCTTCCACTCAATCGAGAAAGACCCCTCGATCTGTCAATTCTACAGGTACGCTAGGATACTTTTAGGCAAAGCTGAATCACTGGCCCCCAGGGACATATAATATCTTAGATAAAAAGCAGAATGTGTGAAGGCAGTTTCAAGAACAGTTACATATACGATAAACCAAGTTTTTGAGATACAAATATAAGTAAGAGGACACGATTTTCAAGTCCCTTATGGCACTTCTCAACATTAATAAGTTTAATATCACGCGGTTGATCTATATTATATTTCTGTAACAAGCACACCCATTGTTGAAATTCGTGTGACCTCCGTAATGGGGAAAAACAATTCATCTTCACCTAGACAACAAACAACTTAAAAGAGCTGAGTTAATTTGTAAGTGCCTGCTCGAAAACAAGTTTACCCTTTAGAGCATCAGCAGAGTTCTCGAATCCAAATAAAAACTTGAAAACCGAAAGCTCGTAGAATATCCTAATCTTAACTCTAACCCCTACACAAAAGAAACTGAAAGCTAGTACAACAAGCTGAAGCCCACTTATAAACGCCGACTGAGGTAACCGTTCCCTCAGTCGACACTATCTCAGACACGTCCATGTAGAAGGACATGGAATTCAGATTAACAGCGCTGTGACGTTATATATCAACTATCTACCGAGGTTGATGTGTTAAACTGTTTTCTTGCATTATTCGTAGTATTGTTGTGAACGCAGTAACACAAACTCAGTACTACATATAAGAGGGGTATGCAAAAAATGGAGCGCTAAAAGAGAGTAATCTCGAAACACAATAGATGTTTATACTCTACTTTTGTATTGAATATATTTTATCTCTTTAAAATCAAAAGCACGCGAACGCACACGCAAACAACGTGTGTGCGTGTGTGTATATGTGTGTATTTATGTATGTGTGTGTGTGTGTGTGTGTGTGTGTGTGTGTGTGTCGATACTCTCGAACATTATCAAACCAAAATGTGTGATATAGACGAAAACTTTTCTAGCAGCAAAGATATATCTGCTCGTAGATAATTTCTGAATACTGAATTCTGAAGAGAATCAATTATATCAGAGATTAGTAAATAGATGAAAGAAGAGATATATTTGGTAATGCAAGATTCGTTGCGTTACACGTGCACAAATACACACACACACACACACACGCACACGCACACAAACACACACACGCACACACACATACCCCCCCCCCCCACACACACACTGTAAATATACTTAGTTGTTGGAACACCGATGAGTTATTGTAATTTTGCAAGATACATTATTAATGACAGACACAATTTAACGCAGTTACTGCTGTGAAAAATTTTTCGCCATTTACATTTCAAATACAGTGGTTATCTCTGGCACGGTACATTTGCAACTTGTTGTTCATGTTGTCGCTACTGTTGCTACAGTGGTAGCTGTTATTTTTATTTTTTTTGCTTAGCCCCAAGTCAGTTCCTCATGAACAAACTTCTGACAGACTGCGACCACCCTGCGTACCGCCTTGAAGGTCGACCCAAGTACTTAAATCTGATATTTATTCTATCGATCTCTTTTCGCCGAATCACTAGATTACGGGGACGTAAACAGACAGACACCGGATGTCAATCGTGTGGGACAAATATAGACACAAAGACATATGAACACACATATATTAAAATATACAACAGGCTTCCTCGTAGTTTCTCTTTCCCAATTTCACTCACGGTCTGAGGCTATGATAGATGATACTTGCCCAAAGTACTGCACAACTGAACTCAGAATCACGTGGTTGACTAACGAGCTTCTTAACGGCAGAGCCAATCTCGTCCAGTCCTGCGCATCCATGTACAGAGGTATGTTATGATCCACGTTGGTCTTACGGAGGTTTCAAATTTCGGTGCAAGACCAGCAAGTTCGGGGGAGGAGTAAGTCGATTGCATCGACCCCAATAACTCAACTAGTACTTAATTTATCGATACCGAAAGGACGAAAGGCAAAGTAGATCTTGGCGGAATTTGAACTCAGA
>NC_142929.1:40941676-40956676 GCF_046866305.1 Octopus bimaculoides | reverse complement strand
ATTATGACAATCTACCTCTCGCACTCTGTTTGTATGTGTATATATATATATATATATATATATATATATATATATATATATATATATATATATATATATATATATATATATATAAAGCGGTAGTGATGAAAATAACCATAGTTAGGTTTGACACATACATACATACATATATGCATATACATACATATACATACACACACACACACACACACACACACACACACACACACACTCAAACACACAGAAACACATATACACACATATATGTGAGTGCATGGGCAAAAATAAATATTACGAGCACATACTGTACAAACGCATGTATATATACATACATACTGTACACACGCATATATATATATATATATATATATATATATATATACATACATACATACATACATACACACATACGTAGATGCATACATACACACACACGCATACATACATACATACATACATACTTACATACATACATACACACATACATACATGTACACGGCACCCACATCTATATAGAGAAAGACAAAGAGAGAGAGAGAGAGAGGCGGGAGAAACAGACACAAAAAAGTGACGGGTGAGTTAATATGCATAAAAGCGGCGAACCTTTGGCGGATTTATATCTCAAGTACGAAGTCCGATAGTCATAACAATTATTGCTAATAGTAACTTCGAAGTTTCATAAAGTTTGAACGAAAATGCATAGTCTCGAAAACACACACGCACACACCTACACACGAAGAGCAAACTTCTACACACACACACACACACACACACACACACACACACACACACACGTATATCTACATGTACGTATATGCATATGTATGTATGTATGTATGTATGTATGTATGTATATCTTCTATCTTTAATCTTTTATTTATTTCAGTCACTGGACTGGGGCCATACTGGTCGCATCGCCTTGAAGGGTTTACCCAACCAAATTAACCCCAGTATTTATTGTTTTCCAAGCCTAGTACTTATACGATCGGTCACTTTTTGCTGAACCGCTAGTTAATGGGACGTAAGCACACCAACAGGTACATAATATATACATACATATATACATACATACTATTGCGCTGAGGTCTTTTCTTGGAGACAGGGCAGCCATGTACTCCCGCTCTACTCAGTCATGGTCGGGTCGTCAGTAATTAAACCGGCTCCTGTCTTGGTTCAGCTTGTTGGATCTTGGAGAAGTGTGTGATGGCATCCGTCAGAACTAAAAACAAGATCTGTTCAAACAAGGGCACAGGAGCGCTGTCCTTGTCCCTCGTCACACCAAGCTAAGACCCCAACAGTGGATCAAGCGGAGTAAGCTAGATCTCCGATCTATTGTTGGCACTCCGTTGCTTACAACGTCGAGGGTTCCAGTTGATCCGACCAACGGAACAGCCTGCTCGTGAAATTAACGTGCAAGTGGCTGAGCACTCCACAGACACGTGTACCCTTGACGTAGTTCTCGGGGATATTCAGCGTGACACACAGTGTGACAAGGCCGACCCTTTGAATTACAGGCACAACAGAAACAGGAAGAAAGAGTGAGAGAAAGTTGTGGTGAAAGAGTACAGCAGGGTTCACCACCATCCCCTGCCGGAGTCTCGTGGAGCTTTAAGTGTTTTCGCTCAATAAACACTCACAACGCCCGGTCTGGGAATCGAAACCGCGATCCTATGACCGCGAGTCCGCTGCCCTAACCACTGGGCCATTGCGCCTCCACCCGATCTATTGATCTTAGCAAAGTGGGTGTTCCGGAACTCGCATGTCACATTAGGTAGTGCCGCGGCAGAAGGATTTTGGGCTATAGTACGCGGGGCCTCGCTGACAAGGTGATCTCCACCCTAAACAAACTCGCACCATTGGTTGATTTCTTTTTGATCCAACTCTTCACCCCCCCATTTTATTTTCTACTAAAGCCCAACGATGATGGGGTAAGGATGGTGGGAACAGGTTTGAAACATACATATATTTGTACATGCTTATACACATACAAGCATTTATACATACAGACAGACACACTCATATATATATATATATATATATATATATATATATATATATATATATATATATATATATATATATATATATATATATATATATATATATAGTTCAAAAACACAATAACAAAAAAACAAAAAAACAACAAAGTGAGGACGTGATATGGATAGTATTATTGGACGCTCAGGAAAGGAAAGAGATATATATATATATACATACACATACACACATACATCTATATATACACACGTAAATTTATATATGTATATATAAATATGTATATATATATATATGTATATGTATATATATATATATATATATATATATATATATATATATATATATATATATATATATATATATATACTCCAAGAGAGTTAGGGGTTGAGAATCCAACCCACTAAGGGATAGTATCTATCCAATATACTGCTGGGAGGGTATCCAGTTATTGTTACACTAGTGTTATAGCAAGTGCAATAAGTGGGTCTGGGTAAAAGGGTTTTTTTTTACCCTAAATTTATATAGCGATAAGAATATGTAGGGGAGTATGAGGTACTCATCAACTTGCAGACACTGTATTCCGTTGATTAATCTGTTTATTTTATAAACAAAATGACAAAAAAGACAATATACAGACACTTATGACATACCATGTCATATCAACAATTAAGATTTCGGTGATATGACATGGTATGTCATAAGTGTCTGTATATTGTCTTTTTTGTCATTTTGGTTATAAAATAAACAGATTAATCAGCGGAATACAGTGTCTGCAAGTTGATGAGTACCTCATACTCCCCTCCATTTTCTTATTGCTATATATGTATATATATATATATATATATATATATATATATATATATATATATATATATATATATATATATATATATATATATATATATATATATATATATATATACATATATACTGAGATTTGAAGTTAGATGTTACTACTGTTCATATCATCTGTGGATAAATTCTAAATTTGATGATATCACCAGCAGTGACATATTTATATAATAATGATAATAATAATAATAATAATAATAATAATAATAATAATAATAATAATAATATATATATATATATCTTTTTTGTATTTGGTTTGCAAGATTCTTTATGTGAATTCGTGTGTTGAAGCATATTTTGTTGTGTCTGAGGAGAGTCATTCTGTTTTAATGCCTTATTAATCAACGTAGAGTCAACAACTATTGTAGAGGTCGCAAGAAGCAACGAAAATTTTAGGAAAATAGAGGATAAATGAGTGGAAATTGAACCGGTGAGTGTGTTAATTAATTAGGCGTTAAAACAGAATAACTCTCCCCAGACACAACAATACACACACACACGTATGCATACATATCTGTATAGTATGTGTGTGTATATATATATATATATATATATATATGTGTGTGTGTGTGTGTGTGTATACGTATATAGATAAATATATTTATATAATATAGGCACATACAGAGAGCGAGGGGGAGAGAGAAAGAAAAAGATAGAGGAGGAGATGGGACGAGAGAGAGACAGAGAGAACGATAGAAAGAGAGAGAGACAGACAAAGGTTGGAAAGGGAAGTGAAATATATCAGAGCGCTGCAATAGTGTGGTGCATATTCTATGAACCTTTCTGAATTGATCTGTTTTGGTCGTTCCTTAGGGTAAAATTCATAAAACTGAAGCGAGGTCATTGTATGTATGATTTCACGCCCGTATGATATATCGTTAAAACTACGCTGCCCTACTTAAGTAATAGCTGCACATGACTGTATGCAGATAGTCGCTTCACAACCTCTCATGCACGCCTGCACATGCACGCACACAAGCACTTACATAGCGTGCACATATATATGTACATGCAGATGAATATTCATATTCATACGCGCACGCACGCACACACACACACACACACACACACACACACACACACACACATACACACACACACATACAAAGATTTTTTTTTCTCTGAGAATGAAAATTTTATTTTTTATGAAAGTGATATATCTACCTTCGTTTATCACGGGGGTTTGGTTACGAAAAAAACAATTAACCCAAAACCAAAACAAAAAAGAAATCATAACATAATGATAAATGAATGAATCATTCCCCACGTGATTTGTAAATGAAACAAAAAGTAGATTCATTGACATCAAACTCGTGGCCTAGAGCGGCGATGCTTTGAACAACACGTATATTTTCTTGATCGGGCCTACCTTTCCTGCTGAGAATACACTCGTTTCCGTCGTTTGTTAGGCTCAAGCGACTTCGTATCTTCTCTGTTCACTGGTTCCATGCTGACGGGTACGAGAACGTAATTCGTTTAAAAAATACGCAGATTTGCAGCACAGTAAACACAAGTGATAATCAGTGCATTTTGAGTAGCTGAGCATTGTGCGTGATCATTGGGGTGCGTTTTTGGCTGTACGAAAAAATCTTCAACTGGTCTCCAACCCGTGTTATCACAGATTAATCCGTGATAAGCGTAACATTGTTCAGTGATGAATGAATCGTTGATAAACAAGGCAAATGTACTGAATTACTTTAAATTATTTCCTCTTTCTGAGTGCTATTGACTGTTGCTAACAATGCACTTTAATTTTCTTTCTCCAGTTAAAGCGCAAATTTCAATCTATTGAGACAACAATGGATTGTTTAAATTTCTGAAATGTTTAAATTCATGACATTGGTCCTATTGAATTGTTCTCTTTGCTTAATAATTATAATTATGCTAATTGCTTCTAGCGGAAACCATCTGTGATTATAAAAGCAGGCTTAATAAGAACGAAATATGTCCGAAACTATCACATTAGCAGCTAACGAAAACTGTATGGTTTCGATAAATTTCGAAACTAACTTTCCCGGAAAATTTGATCATAATTTCTTGAAATTATCACTCCCTTTTCTTTAGAGTCTGTAAAATTTGACACACGCATACACGCGCACACACGCACGCACACACACACACACGCACACACACACAGGCACACACGCACGCACGCACATACACATGTATGCATGTATGTATGTATATTAATTTGCACATCCAACTTAACTTGAATGTGTTGTTTTAAACGCCGTAGACTGCGGTAATTTCCGAGACATCATGTCAGTTTGACAAAATTTGTTACTGAGGAAGAGCAAATTACCCTCAAATCACGTGATGCATCAGTTCTATCCATCTGCAGAGGAAATTTCGCTTGCCGATATAATCTGTGCTTTTTAAAACTTAATGTCTGTACGAGAAGATTTCTCTGGATGACTACCGCAGCTTGCAGCGTTTAAAACAACACCTCCAGGTTACGTTTGTACTGTATTGGGGCTCGTCGTCTTTCTGCAAACTAGCCGACTTAATAGAATGTACAGCTACGAGCTTCCTGAGTCAGGTGAGACCAGCCACATAATATTGCTCCACATCTGGGCCCGTTCAGCTGTTACTCACATAGAATCCAGCACCGTATCCACAGAAGAGCTACTCACTCGATTGGCATGAAATCACTGGCAAACACACCCTAGCACACTCAGCTGTGCAGTTCTCTCTCCCCATGTTTTCTATTTCTACTATAACGGCTTCTTTTTATCGCAGCTGGTTTGTTTTCTGTGTCCCTCAATCGAGCTACAACCATCCCACTTGTTTGTACTCCTTGGTCATCCTATATTTGTGTTCAATACCTCCAGGCTCTACACTAAACATTTTCCAATAATCTTGACTCAGTAGGACAACACTCAGAAATCTTCTCCCGGCTTATACTTTTCCTGTAGGCATTTATTTCTTTATTGCCCATAGAGGGCTAAACACAGTGGGGACAAACAAGGATAGACGAAGGGATTAAGTCGATTACAACGACCCTAGCGCATAACTGATACTTATTTAATCGATCCCGAAAGGATGAAAGGCAAAATCGACCTCAGCGGAATTTAAACTCAGAACGTAACTGTAGACGAAATACCGCTAAGTATTTCGCCCGACGTGCTAACGATTCTGCCAGGTTGCCACCCTCCATTCCTGTAGGTATTGACTTCTCTCCCTCCTCCATCTAGACATGATTGTCTTTGAGTCCTCGAACTCATAGGGAAGGATACTCGCTTTCCATGTTCCAAGTGACCAACATCGTAATCTTAACGCCGAACAGGGCTGTTCATTTACATCTAAGTGAACTGGGACCACGTGAAATGAAGTATTTTTTTATCCAACGACACAACGCACCGCCCTGTCCAGGAACCTAAACTAAAATCTTGAGATCATGACAGCAACACCCTAATCATACGACCACACGCCTTTACACGTGTTGACTTGTAACAGTTTAAACAGAGCATTAACGGCATGAAGCTCACCGGTCTCAGGAGGCCTTCAGAGCACATGGATATTGCTTTTATTCATGACTAAATGAGTAAAAAAATCTCAGTCTGGATAATTCCATTTTAAATTTACTTGCGAAAATGGAGTCATTAGGTCTCAAAAGTCATTGCAGATATTCAATTCATCTTTCTTTTTTTCACTTTCAACCGCAAATTAACGTTCAACAAACTCAATCACAGCTGCGTTCACCATTATCAATATATTATTTTCAAATCATATCATGAAATGCTTTGTGAAGCAGGTGTTGTATGAATGAAAAAAGGAAAAAAAACCCTAGCTCAAGGCATATATATATATATATATATATATATATATATATATATATATATATATGCAGCAAAACGTGATGTATTAACAGTATTTCTTTTCGTTGCAGCAATGTACTGGAGAGAATATCTATAAAGTTCCTTTTTTAGTTAATACTATAAATTAACCACCTCCACAAAGTGTGCTGGCATTATTGTTGTTGTTGTTGGCACTCCGTCGCTTACGACGTCGCGGGTTCCAGTTGATCCGATCAACGGAACAGTTTGCTCGTGAAATTAACGAGCAAGTGGCTGAGCACTCCACAGACACGTGTACCCTTAACGTAGTTCTCGGGGGAGATTCAGCGTGATAAGGCTGACCCTTTGAATTACAGGCACAACAGAAACAGGAAGTAAGAGTGAGAGAAAGTTGTGGTGAAAGAGTACAGCAGGGTTCGCCACCATCCCCTGCCGGAGCCTCGTGGAGCTTTAGGTGTTTTCGCACAATAAACACTCACAACGCCCGGTCTGGGAATGGAAACCGCCATCCTATGACAGCGAGTCCGCTGCCCTAACCACTGTATGTATGTATGGATGGTATGTATGTGTGTACACATATGTATGAAATATGTGTGTGTATATATATATATATATATATATATATATATATATAGCGCCGCCTGGCTGGAGCTTGGCTGCTCTGCATTGACAAGGGGCAACACCCTGAAACTAGTCTGCAGATGCCAAACCAGCAAGGGGGAGCTGCTGACCTCCCCTGTTCGAAGGTTATAAAGGACACAGGTTTCGTGTGTCACATAGCTAGCTAGAGGCGATGGCTTCTTGGAGCTAATTCATGGCAGCTTTCGTCCTAATTTTGGGACTGCCATGTTGGCTTGGCGATAACTATTAATTTCCAGTACCGCTGCCGTAGTCTCCTTTAGAGAGACTTAGAAATATTAATAACTCTCTCTCTCTCTCTCTCTCTCTCTCTCTCTCTCTCTCTCTCTCTCTCTCTATATATATATATATATATATATATATATATATATACATATATATATATATATATATATATATGTATATATATATATATGTGCTTGTGTGCATATATGTATATATATATAATTATGGGCATTTATGTCAACACTGCATGTATAAATACAAGATTAACTCCCCTTTGCGGTACCATTATACATAAAACACTCTTCTCCGATTTTTATCGGGTTCAAATCATCTTATAAACTCCCAATTCTAAATTCTAAATTCCGTTTTTCCTTCTTTTCTTCCCTCCTTGTCCAACGTACTGTCTCATAGCGTTGCAACCTCCAACGGTTTTTTCAAATAAGTTACGTAGCAATCTTCTCTATCTACAGTTATCACATTCGGTTAAAATGTCTTTCGTTAAAATGTCTTACGGTTAAGCTGGTTCCTATGTATTTCCCTGAAAAGAAGATTACATCTTTATCAACATTACCTATTCCTTTTGAAGGAACCATTTGTAATCTTCGAAACATATGTTGGAAATAAAAGAATTCATTTAACGTTTGTGTATTACTCCATTTACTAAATTTTTATATTTACTCAATTGCCCAAAATAACAAGGAGTTTCTACCTCATAAACAGGAGTTACACCACAGTCATTTTGTGATCTTTGCTACCCTGGTATCTGTTAACCAATTTATTTTGTCGGAGTTAATTATTAACCAAGAGAAACTAAATACACATAATAATAATAATAATAATAATAATAATATATATATATATATATATATATATATATATATATATATATATGTGTGTGTGTGTGTGTGTGTGTGTGTGTGTGTGTGTGTGTACATATATTTGCTTGACAACCGATGTTGGTGTGTTTGCGTCTCTGTAACTTAGCGGTAGGGCAAAAATGACGGATAGAGTAAGTCCTAGGCTTACAAAGAATAAGTCCTGGGGTCGATTTGCTCGACTAAAGGCGGTGCTCCAGCATGACCGCAGTCAAATGACTGAAACAAATACAAGAATAAAAAAATAAAAAATATATATGAATGTATGTATGTATATATGTGTGTGTATGCTTGTATGTATCTATCTATCTACATGCATATATATATATATATATATATATATATATATATATATATATATATATATATATATACATATATATATATATATATATATGCATGTAGATAGATAGATATATATATATATACATACATACATACATATATACAAACATACATATATATATATATAGCCACTTTAAGATATGTATATATATATATATATATATATATATATAGCCACCTTAATAATTTGCACATAATAGATGTATAAGATTTAATGCGAATATACAATGTTCGCCTATGCACTTCAAGCAAGTAAACAAACCGAGTATAATCTTTTTGGTCCTATTTATATAGCAGCATAATTACACAATCTTTCAATTTCCTTCGTGCATATCTTAAATAAAATAAACAAAACATGAGAAGAAAAAAAGTAGTAGAATTTTGGTGATATTACGCTAAATGATGCCTTATCTGCAGTGTTAGATTTTAAAAATCAACACTAGAAAGCACATCTTTGAATTCTGATCTATCGCCGTAGTGCTTATATTATTTCTTAGCCCATTATAACAAGTCAAGCAAAAAATTGACATTCATTATAATGTTCGCTCTCGACTTTTTAACCGAACATCTTAATAGATGTATTTTCCTTTGTTTCGAGGATATGTTTCAGCTATATTGAGAATTAAGCAAAATTGTACGCGCACAAATATACACAAACATACTCAAACAAGTTAGTGCACACACAGCACAAACACACACACTTGCACGCGTATACACGCATTTGTTTACACACACACACACACACACACACACACACACACACACACACACATATATATATATATATATATATATATATAGGGGAGGAATTGTGAGCAGGTATACATGCTAGTGCTTGACAGACGCGTAGTTTTTTGAAAGGTTAGAAAAACATACGCATCACATAAAAGGTTACGAGAAACAATTGAGATAACATGTTAAATACCAGAATTACTGGAAATGGTTCCCATTATTTAGGTTTTATCCTCTTGAAAGAAACATCGATCATTATATCGTAGAAAATACCGAAGTGACATGCATGATACTACAAATGACTGACAAACGTTTTCAATAGCCAACATTTAATTCAAATCATTGCAAATTATTTCTACATTAAGCACCATAACACAGCAGATTCGCCTAGAGAAGCCGCAGCATTTTAATATAAAGGAATTATAGGATTTATAATGAGGGTGTCAATGGAAACTTCTAGATCTTTATAGAGGGATCTCCGTCGGCCAAGGATGACCATGCATTATCCCTTAATCACATACACGAAGCAGTGCTGAGAGGTTCTTGGCTTTAAGGGTATCGCGAAATGCATGGTTGGGGACTCAACCTTCCGAGTTCTTTTACAGGGCTTTAAAAACAAAGACTACTGCACTAAGTGCGTGAATCAGTGAGGGGAATATGTTGAATAAAATCATAATTAACTGATCCTCCTGTATTTTCGTTTACCTAAAGTCGGGAAGTTTTCAGCACCCTCTAGTATGTGTAGGGCTGGACAAGATTTCTTTTAAAAGCTTATAGTTATCTGTGCATACAAGTTTCCTCTTCCCCTGTTGTTGACTTTTATGCAAAAGAAATACCACCCATGTAGTCCGATACAAATCGAAAAGAACTTGATCAAATACCACAAGGAATCCCACCCCATCCTATAACGGTTCCGTCAATCCATCGTCCTGGACTGGCAATTTTTTTATTGATCCCGAAAGAATAAAAAACCAAGTTGGCTCACATACGATTTGAACACCCATCGCAGAGAATAAATAACGTATGGCATTTTATCAATCCAGTACTTTAACGATCTCCGCCAATTCGCCACTCTACTAGCTTATTAATTTTCAGTTTAGTCAGTGAAGTTCGCGTAACAAACATTGGTTTTGTAGAAACTGCACAAAGTACCACTAAACAAGTAAATGTCTATATCTGGTTTATGCAGGCAGGATTCAGTTTAACCGTAAAGAAATAGCTGAACTGGAAGAATAAACTATGAATATCTAACAGATAAAAAGCCAGAAATTTGGCGGTGGTGGTGGTATGTATTGCGAATTATATTGACCTCACTACTTGACTCTGGAAGTGGGAAAGTCAATGTCAAGTCAATCTCCGTCGCATTTGAACTCGAATGACAAAATAACCTAATTAAATATCAGAAAAGCATTTCAAATGACACTCTCACAATTATGCCGTGAAAGCGCGTGGTCGGAATAGTGGCAAGGAGAAGGGTTTCCTCAAACAATTTGGCCTGAGTGCTTGGAATAGAGTGGGCATTAGTTACCAGGTGGTTCAGTTCAACCAAATGATAGTCAAATAGGCCATGGCGGGATTTAGGCTCAGAACATATAGAGTTGGAATAAATACAGCATTGCATCCAGTCCGACGCTTTTACAGTTCTGCTTATCAACTACTTTGGATAGGTACTTTTATTATCGACTCCGAAATGATGAAATTGGGTTTAGAGGGATGTGAGCTCCGAGTGCATGGAGTCAGAAGCAGAACAAATACCGCGAAGCATTCTGCCTGTTGCTCTAACAACTATACCAATTCAACGACAGACTTCAGTACAGTTTCGGTCGGGAAAATTCTCTTATAAAGCATTGGTCAACACGGAGTTTTAGCATAAGACACTTATCCATTGTTCCACGCAGTGGGAATAAACCCGAAAATGCGTGGTTGTGAGAAAATTTCATTCCACGTTATCGTTTATATTTTTCGTGAAGTTTGAAGACTAGCTACATTAGACCCGCGTTTTCAAGAAATTAACAGCAGTCTTGAGTCTTTAACGCCATAGGTCAAAAGTGATATTTTAACACACACATACACACACAAAAGGAAATGAAATAGAAAAAGAAAAGAAGAAATAATTATACAACGATCTTGTTACTACAGGTTATATAAATTAAATGGAGATTTATCGTTTCGCTAAATAGCAACTTCATAATTCTATAATTCTTACGATTATAATTACTTGTTGGATAATGGTAATTACTCTAATATATATTTTCACAATATGATGATAGCCTTACTTGGCATAAAACATAAACTTATGGAACAGCAGTGATTTTTAGCTACTGGCTGTGTGGTTAAGAAGTTCATTTTACAAACGCGTGGTTTCGGTCGGGATCACTTCCAATGCACGACATCTTGGGCAAGTGCCTTCGATTGTAGGATTGAACCGACCAATACCTTCTCAACGAATTACGTAAACGGATGTTCGTCGTGTGTGTCTGTGTGTGTGCGCGCGTGTATACACACATACACACACACACACACACACACACACACATGTATATGTTGTTGTGTCTGGAGAAGTCATACTGCCTTAATACTTTTGCAACCTTGTCAACGTCCATTGACAAGGTTACAAAAGCAATGAAAATTTTGATAAAAATTAAATGAGTAGGAAATTGAACCGGTGAGAGTGTTTGATACTAAGGCATTAGGGCAGTATGACTCTCCCCAGACACAACAAAATTTGCTCCAACACACGAATTCACATGAAGAATCTTGCAAGCCAGATACAAAAGCGACATATATATATTTCCGTCCGCCACTATCCTCCATGGAACAAATTTAATTTGTGTCCGTGGAAAGAGCCATTTTAACGATGCTTCCTGCCCTAACTCTTCGAAACGCCAGTGTTATAATGGTGGCAGCTGATGAAGGATGTGCTCTCTATGTGGCCTGCGTGTTTTTGTACCTTCTTTATCATTTTGTCCGTGTTTTTTTGCAACGTCATGTACCCAGATATGTATCTATATGTACATGTAGATGAAGGTATGTACATACATGTACATATATATGCATATACTCATATATATTATATATATATATAATCAAAATAAGCAACAAGGATATCCAGAGGTAATGCAGTACGATCGTTTCATGCAACTCCATTTAATTGAACAATGCAATCATTACATCAATGCTCTACATTTTAAATTGATGATGGGATACATTGAATTTTCCCTGAAACAGCTGTAAGACATTCTACATAAAATATAAATTTATTTATGCCATTGGTCTCTTTATTTTATATATATATATATATATATATATATATATATATATATATGTATGTATGTATGAATGTATGTATGTATGTGCGCGCGCGCGTGCGTGTTTGTGTGCGTGAGTATGTGTTTCGACTTATGCACGCTCACACATGTAAGCGCGCGTATTTTTAGCGGAACGATATTTTCACTAATTTGAATTTTCGAAGAAATGTGTGATTTCGCTCTCCATTATAAAAATAATTTTTTTTGCTAGAAATAAGTTGGATGAGGCGCATCCTTACAATGTAAATTCCTGCTGAGGTCCATTTCCTGAAACTCTTGTTGCGAGAGTGAGATCGCAAAATTAGCAACAAAACAATTATTAAAAAAAAAAAATCAACATATACTGTACCAGTTGACATCAGTAATCAAACTTTCTCTTCAGATATGTTGCGCTTTTAGCTCGTCATTTTTAACTATATATATCTTTAGGAATACATTCTTATTTGTGTGTTTGTGTGTGTGTCTGCGTTTGTGTATTTGTGTGTTTGTGTGTGTATGTGTGTGTTTGTGTGACCGTGCGCACGCATATATACACAGACAGCCAGTTACACACACACACATGCACCCCGCCACATCAGGTAATGTCCACAAAAAAGAAAACACAGGAGAGAATTTTTAAACAAATTTTGCATTACTTTAATGCTTATATATATATATATATATATATATATATATATATATATATATATATATATATATATAAATAGACATATGTATGTATGTATATATATATATATATAAGTGAAAACCTAAACTAAGCAAAGAGAAAGGAAATTTATTCGTATGCCCTCTCTCTGTCAGCATATCTCATCCATATACGTATATACACCTACCTACATAGCTATGTATACACATGCATGAAGATATGCATGCACTCCAAAACGCACAGAAACACGCACGTAATTCAAGGAATCTTGATTTATCATAAGAAAAATTTCAACCAACATAAATTATGAGCTATATATGACAGAATTGTTCATTCCTTTTCTTTCACATTTGACTGGCTAACTAAACAGAATTCAATCCCATATCATACTAGAATGACCGTCTCCACCATACTTTTTTATCAACCCATACCTTACAGATATACATTTCCTTTCTCTTCTTTTCTGTGCCCTATTCCTTGACGATGACTTTAACCACTTCCCCCTCTACCTACACCGCACATAAAACCAGAAACCACATAAAACCGGGAAGAACAAAAGTAATCCACAGCCTGAGGAGAGCAAGCAAATTGAAACTTCAAACGTCTCCTGTGTGTGTGTGTATATACAAACGCACACGCACACGCACACACACACAAGCACACACACACACACACACACACACATACACACACACACACACACACACACACACACACACACACACACACACAAGTATATCAATTTTTACGAGGACACGCTTGAAGTTTCGACATGCTCGCTCTGTGAGGTATATATACACATACATATATACGTACTTTTGTAACTGTTGATTGACTCTACCGTTACTCAAAAATGTTCTCTATGTGCAATCCTTCAGAACAATCTCCCTTCCTCACTAAAAATAAAAATAAATCTGAATCTTTTTGTCGTTTAAAGGACTGTATACTGCAAGAAACCGTGATTATCGATATAATGGATTTTGAAATACCAACGAATAAATGACTCTACTTGATAATTGAGAAATGCTTTTTAGTTTTATTATCCTGACGTAAAATTCATCGATAGCTATTTACACAGGACTCAATGTGTCTATAAAAATACAAAAAAAAAAAAGAAGAAAAATGGTGATAATCGGTTGGACTAGCTCAGCCGTTCTTTCCATTACTGCCATTTAGAAAGACAGCTTGTCGATTTCGAAATTTATTTGGAGACCGAAATATGTTACAGAGGTAAAAGAAACTGAATATTACAGAACACAGGTAAATTTGGTAAAATATTTCGAAATGATTATTTCCGATTCTAATCCACTAATAATAATGAGCTAGTCATTGAAGGTAAAAATGTCACTATCCTCTGAGATTTTCCAGTCAACACTGACAGAATGATCCAGGCTAATCGACCAGGCATAGTCATTAAAGACAAGGAAGAAAATACTTGTAGACTAATAGAAGTGTTCTTACTGATAAAAATATATCTGTAAAGGAATTTGACAAATTAAGTAAATATAAGGACCTGGAAACTGAAATACAAAAGATATGGTATCGTAAAGCGAGAGCTGTTCCTGTTATTGTGTGTGCCCTAG
>NC_142929.1:40889176-40936676 GCF_046866305.1 Octopus bimaculoides | reverse complement strand
GGAAAACCTGGAGTGTAGGGAGTGGAACAAACCTTGGGAACTAGACTTGGTCGAACCATATGGTCGTACTTTGCGGCTATAGTTACTTATATATTCTGAAGAGGTTCAACAACCTTCAGAACAGCGAGGTAACAACGGCGGTAGCAGAGATTTACTACCACTGTGACGAAGAATCTGTTGAATAACTGAACACGCTATGATGGTGTGTCGGTGGCGATGAAACGAAGGCTGATGTGTGCTATTACTCGAGTGTCTGTATGTGTGTGTGTGTGTGTGTGTGTGTGTATGTGTGTGTGTGTGTGTGTGTGCATGTTTGTGTATGTGCGTGTATGTGTGTGAGTGCGTGTGCAAATTGTGGAGTAGATGCAGTTGCGGTAAGAGTGAAAACGTTGAAGCGTTGATCGTTGTAGATAAAGAACAGTTTTACTAGAACATCTAAATAGTGATAGTGGCTTTGGTAGTTCGGATTCCGGTGCAAGTTGTGATGATGATGATGATGATGATGATGATGATAATGGGTATAATGATGCAGAATATGGTTATAGTGAAATTACTTTATCTGCTTCTCCTTCCCTCTCTCTCTATCGCTTCCCCCGCTACCGTCTCTTTGTGTTGAGAGTCATGAACTTGGTTATGATAATTATATTGTGCTATTAGTTGTGATGATAGTAATGGAGTTGGGTCTAGGAGTGTTAGGGAGTGGGCAAATGGACTGAGTTAATCTATCAATCTGCGACTGAAAAGAATAATAATAAAAAATCAATGACAAAGAAATAAAGACGATGATTGCAGGAACATAAAACACACACTCACTCTCAGAACAGAAACACACACGCTCAGACACATATATGTGTCTTGGTGGTTAGGGCCTTAGCTTATGGTTGTAAATTCGTGGGTTCGATTCTCAGGCTAGGCGGCCCGTTTTATCGTTCAATAAGGTACATCATTTTTCATTCTTCTCAGACGAAAGGGATAATTAGTTGTAGCTGGGAGTTAAGCTTGCAATAGATTGAAATGAGAAGTTTTTAGGTTCCATATAATTGCGAGAAGATATACAACCCTTCAGACTAAGGGGTCATATATATACATGTTATCCAGCTTAACATAATCTCTTGTTTCTTGTGTTTCTATTTTCACTTTGCTCCAAGCATCGGAATAAGATATCTGTTTGAAGGAAAACAAGATCTCTTTGCTTATTTATACTCTGTTGTCTACAGTGATCCATATTATAACTGAAATAGATCATACAAGGAAGAGTATTCCTTAAGAGGCTCGCTGCGAAAAGGTGAATAAACGCATCGAGAAATTTCTTCTTTGGCTGGCACATAGTTTTATAGTCTGTCCTTACCTTGTGCTTGACTAATGACTGTCTCTAACTATCACTAGATTTCGAAATACCCACTTGAAGTCATTGAAGATGTGTGGCTAAGTGGTTAAGGTATTCGGCTCACGATCATAAGGTCATGAGTTCGATTCCTGGCGGCACGTTGTGTCCTTGAGCAAGACACCTTATTTCTCGTTGCTTCAGTCCACCCAGCTAGCAAAAATGAGTAATACCTATAATTCAAAGGGTCAGGTTTGTCACATTCTGTGTCACGCTGAATCACCTTGTGCAACTACGTTAAAGGTACGCGTATATGTGGAGATTCTAAGATGGAATGGTCGCAGCCAGAATGACTTTGAACGTAAGACTTCTCGATCAAAGGCAACCTGAAGCTAAACAGCCTCCACAACCACCACCGCTGTCACCACTACTACGACGCCACCAAGCCACCACGTCACTTGCACGTTCATTTCACGAGCAGACTGTTTCATCGATTGAATCAACTGAAACACTCAATGTCGTTATGGACAGAATCCCAGTATACTCGAAGACATTGACATCCAGCTATGCTGCTTACGAGGATCAACACAGAGTAGTTAATTACTCATCCCAGGAATTTTGCTTTACTATGTTCGACAAATTTGTCATTTCAACATAATATTCGTAAAACTTTAATTACCGTTGCCACCTCCTCACAAACTTTATTAGTACAGAAGCCAAATAAAGTTGGGAATAGAGAGTACTTCAGTATCATCTCGGTAGTTGGCTTACTTGATACTATATAATCAATTCCAATAATTAGGGTAACGACCCCCTTTGGTCATGAATGACCATGGGATTGCACCTAGAAAGTTACCCTCCTAGGCACAAGTCAGGGAAAAGTTGTTTATGGAAGACCAGCAATTACCCATGCATATCAGCCTCCCTTCTCCATGCCACCGATGTTATCCGAGGGAAATGCAATCGCCGATACAGCTTAGCACCAATGACATCGTAACCCATTTCTACAGCTGAGTGAACTGGAGCAACGTGAAATAAAGTGTCTTGCTCAAGAGAGCAACACACAACCCGGTCCAGGAATCGAACTCACCACCTGATGGTTGTGATTCCGACGCTATAACCACTGAGCCATGCACCTCGGCCAATAATTAAGAACAGGAAAAATACAGTGAGCTCTCGGATAGACTGGCAGTGAGCAATGACTTTGTCATAGCAATTCAGATGATGGTTCAAGACGAGCTCAAGAAAAATACCCAGAAAATTATGCCAACAAGTACAGAACATAAAATACGATTTTTTCTCACATGCTGCACTAATTTACATAAGTACAATGCATGAATTATTTTTCTAATCAATAACATTTACCTTTTTCGTTTACATTGTTTGAGGGTGTACAATCTGCGTCGTTTTGCTGTCAGGAGATTAAAAAAAAACCCAAAACATAGATTCCTAATGTTTCTAACTCTTGAAAACGTAGCGTACACTTAATCAAAGGAAATACAATGTAATTTCAAATGTCCTTGTGTAGAAAGTATAAGACATGACATATGACTTTCTCCTTCAAAAGGTGTGTCCCTCTGTGAAATAGCAGTTACTTTGGTGCAACACATGTGATCTATAATTTGGAGCATAAATAGGTACAAAGACAGCAAGTGAGAGAAAGAGAAAAGGGGACAGAGACACAGAGAATGAGAGAGAGTGAGAAAGGATGGAAGGAAGAAAGAGGCAGTGTTGATCTGTGTGTGTGAGTGCGCATGTGTCAAACATAGTAAAAACTAAACAGATAAAAGATAGAGCAAAGATTAGAGACCAATTTTATCAGAAATCTTTATTTTTTTTTTTAGTAATTGAAAGCAGTAGGCCGTTCAATCGTTACGGTATTGGATTTTTTTTCCGTTTATTGTTTTCTAGTTGATCTTACTGTTGTTATACCTAACACATTGCTTGAATATAATGTAGAACATACGGCAGTTTCTGGCTAATGAATCAACGAATGCTCATTCTAAATGACAACAACTTTGAAATACACATTACTTCCCATAGATATTAATTCAAATCAGAGGAGGCCAGGAAAAAAAAAGCAATACAAGAATATTAACGCAAAAGTATTGCAATCACTTTTGATGTAAGAATTAGTTTTGTCACCGATTTTGTATATTGAGTTACTACTGCTTCTGCTGCTGTTGTTGCTGTTGCTAGGAATGAGTAACGAGGGTCTTGCTGAAGAAAGTAAAGGCGTCTGGCCTAGTGGTTAGGGGTGTTGCATTCACTATCGCAAGGTCGTGGTTTCGATTCCCAGACCGGTTGCGAGTTGTGTTTTTGAGCAAAATACTTCATGTCGCATTACTCCAGTCCACTCAGCCGTAAAATGGGTGACCGTGCGACGGATTGGAGTACAAGGGCGAGATAGTGACTCCAGAAAATAACCCGAACGGAAGTCTGGTGAGTCACGATTTGTATTCAGCAATCGAAAGGATAAATAGTACAACCCGTACAATGAATCCTGGCTGGTTGTTTTTTTTTTTCAACCAAGTTGATAAATGATGATGAAAGAAAGAACACAACAACAACAACATCCATATTTCTTTTTGTCCGTTTATACCATTTTACAATGTAGTTTGATACAGACGTCGAAATGTGCGAATGGAGAGACTCTACGCGGTCTCGCTACAAGCTAGACATAACGGCGAATACATAATTCAAATAATGCATACCCCCTACCGTCTGAAAAATATAAGGAAATCCTATATGATGTCTAAGATGGAATGGTCGCAGCCAGAATGACTTTGAACATAAGCCTTCTCGATCAAGGCAACCCTGAAGCGAAACAACCTCCACAACCACCACCGCTGTCGCCAATACTACGTCGCCACCAAGCCACCACGCCACTATACCACTACGCCACCACACCACCACGCCACCATGCAGCGACACTGCCGCCGCTGAAGACGACGACAATGACGGTGAGAAGCGACAACAAAGCTTCCTGATTGTTCTCGTCTTATATAGTCGTTTCGATCCTGACACTAAACCAGCAGCTTTTGGAGGAGGAGAATAGTCGATTATACCGACCCCCATAACTTGACTGGTACTATATTTACATCGTTTTCCAAAGGGATGAAAGGCAAAGCTGATTCCAGCGGAATTTGAACACGGATGCGATGAGTCAGTAGAAAAGTTGCTAAGCATTTTGTCCGACGTTGTAACAACTCCGCCAGCTTGCCGCCCTGTTGTCATAATGTAATGTAGTCATGTATGATCTTACAGTTTGGAAGCTCAAAGGTACTTTATAGTCCTCCGCTAAAATTAACGAGCTTAATACCTTCAGGAACAGTCAATTGAAGAGATCTATTTGACTTTCATCTATTGGCACATAAAAGGCCATTATTGAAACGATACTGCTATAATTGTCGTCAGTATCTAGAACTATCAACTTGTCCGACATGACAAAAAATATGACGTTATCAGAGACTCTGCCTCTCTTATAACTACCATCTCCGCAAGTTGATTATAGCTACCACCCACAGCAAGCTGATTGTCTCACTTACTCATAAGTCTTCTAGACTTCAAATTATCCGTTGAATCCTTTGGTAAGTATTAAAAAAATAAAGAAAAAATATCAATGAAGTCCTAATGTTTCACTACTGTTATATAATCTGTTGTTTCGAGAAACAATAATTGTGCAAAAAATTCTTTTTCGGGTTTATCTAGAAGAGATATAGACATCTGCACCTCTTGATAGTTATATTTTGTGACCTCAAGACGGCGAGCTGGCAGATTCGTCAGCGCGCCGGGCGAAATGCTTAGCGGTATTTCGTCAGCCGAGGTCGACTTTGCCGTTCATCCTTTCGAGGTCGATAAATAAAGTACCAGTTACGCACTGGGGTCGATGTAATCGACTTAATCCGTTTGTCTGTCCTTGTTTGTCCCCTCTATGTTTAGCTCCTTATGGGCAATAAAGAAATAAGAAACGTTAGCACGCCAAGCGTAATGCTTAGCGGTATTTCGTCTGTCTACGTTCTGAGTTAAAATTCCACCGAGGTCGACTTTACCTTTCATCCTTTCGTACTGGAGTCGATCTAATCGTCTGGCCCCCCTCCCCCAAAATTTCGGGCCTTGTGCCTAGATTAGAAACGAATATTTTTGGAAATAAGTTCTTCAAGCGCTAATACATATCCGGTAACACTTAAAAGATTTCTGGCATCACATACAGATGTCAAATCGTTGGTGTCACCTCGCTCAACAACCAAACTGCTATTTCTATCGAAATCTGAACCAAACAATGTCCCAGTGTTGTAGTTGCTGTTGTTATAATAATAATAATAATAATAATAATAATAATAATAATAATAATAATAATAATAATAATTATTATTATTATTATTATCAAGGCAGCGAGCAGGCAGAATCATTATCGCGCCGGCTGAAATGCTTAGCGGTATTTCGCCTGTCGCTACGTTCTGAGCTCAAATTCCGCTGAGGCTGATTTTGCCTTTCAACCTTTCAGAGTCAATAAATTGAGTACCAGTCAAACACTGGGTCGATATAGTCGACTAAACTCCTCCCCCAAGACTCAGGCCTTGTGCCTATAATAGAAATGATTATTGTTATTATTATTATTATTATCATTACTGATATTACTGTTGAGGCGGTGAGCTGGCGGAATCATTGTCACGCTGAACAAAATGCTTAGCAGCATTTCTCCGGCTTTACATTCTGAATTCAAAACTTTTATCGTTTCGGAGTCGATAAAATAAATACCAGTCAAGTACTGGGGTTCATGTAATCGATTATCCATCCCCACAAAAGCGCTGTCCCTGTGCCAGAATAAGAAATAATTATTTCAGATAACGGGCTGGTAGAATCGTTAACACGTCGGACAAAATGCTTACTGGCATTTCTTCCAACTTTATGCTCTGCATTCAAATTTCACTGACGTTGAATTCGCATTTCATTTTGTCGGAGTCGACAGAGTAAGTTGCAGTTAAGTATTGGGTCCGATGTAATCGACTTTCCCTTCTCACCAAATTTCTGGCCTTGTGCCTGCATTAGAAAGATTTCACAGACCCAATCGCTTGTTTTAGAGACAGTGATATTTTTATTTTTCTCGAAATCAATCGTATCTGGCGCAGGTGTGGCTGTGTTGTAAGAAGCTTACAATTCGCAACCACATGGTTCGGAGTTCAATCCAACTGTGTAGCTCCTAGTGCAAGTGTCTTCTACTATAGCCTCGGGTAAATGTCTTCTACAAAAGCTCGTGAGTGGATTTGGTAGACGGAAACTGAAAGAAGCACGACGTATATATATATATATATATATACGTTCTTTTATTTTTTATTTGTTTCAGTCATTTGACTTCAGTCATGCTGGAGCACCGTCTTTACTCGAGTAAATTGACCCCAGAACTTATTCTTTGTAAGCCTAGTACTTATTCTATCGTTTTTTTTTTGCCGAGCTGCTAAGTTACAGGGGTCTAAACATACCAGCATCGGTTGTCAAGCGATGTTGGGGGAGGGACAAACACAGACACACAAACAAACACACACACACACACACACACACACATGTATACGACAGGCTTCTTTCAGTTTCCGTCTACCAAATCCACTCACATGGTTTTGGTCGGTCCGAGGCTATAGTAGAAGACACCTGCCCAAAGTGCCATGCAGTGGGTTTGAATCTGGAACCATGTGGTTGATAAGCAAGCTATTTACCACACAACCTATATCTATCTATCTATCTATCTATCTATCTATCTATCTATCTATCTATCTATCTATCTATCTATCTATCTATCTATCTGTCTATCTGTCTGTCTGCCTGCCTCTGTGTGTGTGTGTGTGTGTGTCTGCGTTTATTTCCCCCCTCCGCTTGACAACCGGTGCTGGTGTGTTCACGCCCGTAACTTAACCGCTCAGCAAAAGTTACTGATAGAATAAGTTCCAAGTTTTAAAAAGTAAGTACTGGGCTCAATGCATCCGACCCCCCCCCCCCCCCAAAGTATTCAAGGCGCTGCCCCAGCATGGTCGCTGTCTAATGACTGAAACAAATAAAAGATAAAAGACAATACCTCCTTAGATCTGTCCCTCTGGATGATTGCTGAATGATGAGATTTTGACTGTTGCAAAAAGGAAGCTGCCTTTGAGAAACCAATGTTAATATTCACTTCCTTTTTCTTTCATTATTGTGTTATCCCTATTTTGTTTGGTGATTGCCCTTAAAATTAAGTCAGTGATGATGTTGTTATCATCAGCATGAGCATTTCAACTTCGTTGTTTTTATTGTCTGGGTTATTAATGCCGTTCTTGTGAATTTTATGACATTCGTTTTGAATTTTATTACATTCGTTGCTACTCTCAGTTTGCTTTTGTTTTGTTTTTGTTATTTTTTTTAACAGCTGTTATGTTCTTTGTGTTCGTGATGTGTCTGTTATGGTTGCTGCTGTTGTTGATGTTGGTACTGTTTTTGATGATCTTTTTTTCCGGCAGAGAGCCTTTCAGTGTTTATGGTCACTACATGTGTAACATTTTAAGTTTTTGTCTCCTGTCAATAATACTACTTTTGTATGTCCAAATGAAATTTTATTTCTCATGTGACAGTATAACATGATTGCTGACTTGCCTTCTTACATAGCTTGAAACTCAAGCATTTAAACCAATTAAAGAACTAAATTTATCTCCAAATCTAATCGAATATACTTTCTATTCATGGTATGACGTGTTCATCTGAAGTGAATAATGTTCCCAAAGCTCTCATGGTAACTTCTAGAGTTCTATTGTGCATTTTCTGAAACACAGTCTTCTTTCATTTTCTATTTCTTATTATACACCGCTCGTTATTTCTTTGCCGAGCATTATACATTTCTGAACTTCTGTTATTCTACCTTTGTGTGGAAGTTCACAGACAAATGGGAGTCCATCTAAAATTCTAAATGAAGCGCCAAACGTCTTTCAAGAAATTCTATAACTATGATTTGGATTGGAGAGTCTACTTATTCCAGTAATGATTTGTTACAGTCTTTCACTGGCAGCAAATTAATTTACTTCCATCACTTTATCAGGCACCAGCCCTTTGTTTAATAATGGTTTCAGATTTTGGTACATGGCCTGGAATTTTAGAGGAATTTTTGAGGAGTGCGTAAGTCGATAACACCGACTCCAGCGCTCCACTGGTACTTATTTTATTGAGCCCGAAAGAATGAAAAGCAAAGTCGACCTCAGTGAATTTTGAACTCAGGTCGTAAAGAGTCAGAAGAAATGCTGCTAAGTATTTTGTCCAGCACCGTAACGACTCTGCCAGCTCTCGGGCTTAACCCTATGTGGATAATCCTTGCTACTATAGGCACAAGGCCTGAAATATTGTGGCACGGGGATAGCCGATTCCATCCATCCCAGTGCTCAACCGGTACTTATTTTATCGACTCCGAAAGACAAAGCCGACCACGGCGGAATTTGAACTCAGAACGTAAAGACGGACGAAATGCCGCTAAGTGTTTTGTCCGTTGTGCAGACGATTCTGTCACTTCGCTGTCCAACTCTATGTTTAATATTGACTGGTCGCCACGTCTCGGTTTATTGCAGTGATTATAGCTTCCTGTCGCTTTGAGGTAATATTAATTTTTTTTTCAATATCAAAATATCAAATGCTATAAATTTTAATAGTAATGCAATGCAGTCCTTCGGGTGATTTCAATGTCCAATTTGTTGCTAGTCTATTACTGCAAGACACTAAAGTTTTCTAATATTCAATTATTTTCATGTCAGCTGCGTGGTAGGTTTCTTTCGATGAAGTTTAGTTGCTTTTATTTAACCCCAGGTAAGTCTGCTGTAGTTGAGCAGATTTAAGGTCAGACGTATTCCATATGTGACCATCTCATCTTTTTGTTATTTCTTGAAACAGTTGCCAAAAAAGGCGCCCTTCGTTTTTATTGTTGTTCTTCTTCCTGTTTTCGTTGATTTCCTGTTGTTGTTGTCGTTCTTCTTGTTACCCCTTCTGTTGTTCTTTAACCCTAAGTCAGTCTACTCTGATTAAGCAGATCAGAAGTCAAAAGTGTTCTAATCGTGACCATCCAATCTTTTACTTTGACTTATATCACACAGAATTAGAAAAATAATTGCACAAAACATGCATGATATTACTATCATCGTTATCGTTGTTCTTACTTGTTGTTCATACCATTGACTTTATATTTCTGCTGGTGTTCAACCATCTTGTTTATTTATTTATATTGCTTGTTCAGTCATCTTTTTGCTGCTGTCACTATAGATGTTGATGATGAAACTGTTGTCGCTGCAGTATCAATTTTGTCTTATTGATGTTGTAGCTGTCGTGGTGAATGCAATTATTTTTATATCTGTCAGAACTATGACTACTGCTAGTATTGTGGTCACTGGCGATAGTATAAAATGCTACTTACCAACATACAGTAAGTACAGTGATACAGCTGAAGTCGTTATCATTGTTATTGACAGGCAAGAACTTTTGTACTATCATAGAGACTACCAAGCGAGACCGCTGTCTCTACTTGACTCGAATCACCTCTCACTGCCAAGTCAAAGTTGACATTGTTTCTCGAATGTATATAAAGCAGAAGAGGAAGCAGTTTTGTTCTCGCCCACTGGCAAATAGTTAAATGGGGAATAGTGGTAACTATAGGAATCAAGTTTTCAAGTTTTGCTAACTATAAGTGACTAAGTAACTTTTTCCTTTTTTTTCATCTAACTGGTAAGATGAATATCGCCGTAACCACCACCACCGTCTTCATCATCATCATCATCGTCGTCATCATCATCATCATTATCGTCATCATCATCATCATCATCATCATCATCATCATCATCATCATCATCACCACCCACCGTCACCATCATCATCAGTAACAACAGTGAAAACAACAATAACAATAACGAAATCAACAACAGTAACAGATAACTTTAGCAACAACAGCATTAATAATAGAAACATCTGCAACAGCAGCACTAGCAGCAGCAGTGACAATGACGGCAGCAGCAACCAAAAAACAAAAACAACAATGAATCAACGATTATGTCTCAGCGAAGTCAGCAATCTTGCTAGAAATAATTGCTAAATTTCCTCAGATTACACGGCGCCGTCATTAAAATGGGAAGGATACGTCAAATAATGTAGCTCTAGATAAATAAAAGAAGAAAATGATAGTCACGCCTGGGGCGCTTTTTATGACATGAGTTTGCTATCTCAGTGCCAGTTGCAACTGAAGAACACCTACAACGACAACAACAATATTAAGGACTTCATTATCCATAAGCAAGAATGGCGATCATTTACTTCAAACCAAACTACCTCAACTTGTTGCTTTTAGGGCATACAGAAATTTCCTGCATTTTTAGAGATGTAGAGATATTTGATTTTACTCCTTGCTCACTCTTGAATTAAAACATCAAGCAGGGAAGCGTTTTCTTTGGTCACATATCTCTGCCATGTCGACGTTTTACTCTGCTCGATACACTCTTTTAATTACTCTCTACAGCTAGCAATACCAGCGAAAAATGTTAGTGCCATCGGTATTGCCAAAGTAACACTTTCGTCCATTAAAATAAACTTTTTAACAAAGTATGTGCACACATGCGTCAGTATGTATGAATGTGTTCATATATATATTATATTTATATGTTGGTATTGCAAAGACTATGATTGAACTGTTTAAATCGACAATGTAAACATAGAAATATTACCATTCGCCTCGTGTATAACACATGTATTATGAAATTGAATTTGTTCTTTTACTCTGCTGTATTTGTTACGTTTAATTATTATTTTTTCTTTCAACGAAGTATTTCTCTTCCAAGAAGCCATATTGAGTTAGACGCGAACAAAAACAGAAGGGTAAAATTATATAAAAAAAATTACAGACCTTATGTCTCCCCCGGTAAGAAGGTAGACGTCCAATGCGTTCCAAGAAGTTTTCTGATGAAAATTGTTCAAAAAGGAGTATTTTTTTGCTGGTTGTACTTGGTAAAAAATCCAAAATCCTTGGAGAATTTTGTATACGGCAAGTACAATAACAACATCAACAAAATCAATAACAACAACACCAAAAAGCAACAGCAATACTAATAACAATAATTATTTCTAATAATATAGTTCAATAAGTTGCATCTTCAAAGTGTCTAAGTAAATAATATATACGAAGATATTAAAAAAGAGATGCAAAGAGCAACACAACATAGAAAAAAATGCAATGAATTTGTGCATTAAGAAAAAGAGATATATATTAAAGGAAGTGAAGAGGTTGTGATTGTTGCAAAAGAAAAGATCAATAGAGATAAACATGAAAACAATGAAATTGGGAGCAGACAAAGAAAAAATTAATGGAAAGAAATCTTTCGCAACTCCCCTCAAATTGTCCCCAAAAAGTGAATAAAAAACTGAATGGAAAACTGGAAAAAACAAATGGGGTTGAAAGTAAATGAGGCAAACATGATATATGGCTGAATAGAGCAAAAAGGTTAAGTTTGATGGGGAACTTAGGAAGAAAGAGAAGCCATTATCATAGCTACAAAAGCACAGTTAATGATATCCGGTTTAAAGTGGCAAATATATACAGTGAAGTGTAGAATATTATGGCATATGTAGACGAAAGCAAAAATCGTTTCGTTGCGAGCACAAGAGAAAAACATTGAAAACTCATATATTTACACATGCACGCTCATACACACACGCGCGTGCTTACACACACACACACACACGCGTGCTTACACACACACACACACACACACACACACACACACACACACACACACACACATGTTATATATATATATATATATATATATACATATATATATTCATATATATATATATTGATATATATGCATATATATATATGTATATATATATACATATATACATATATACACATCATATATGTATATATATACATATGCATATATATGTATGAATATGTATATATATATATATATATATATATATATATATATATATTTATATATATATATACATAAATATGTATATATACATATCATATATGTATATATATATACATATATGTATATATGTATATACATATATGTATATATGTATATATATGTATATACAAATGTGTGTATATATATATATATATATATATACATATATATATATATATATATATATATATATATATATATATATATATATATATATATATATATATATATATATATATATATATATATATACATATATTTCTATTGTATATATATATATATATATATATATATATATATATATATATATATATATTTCTATTGTTGTAGTGGGGAGTTCTATAACTGCTCTATCGATTTCGGCTGTCGGCATTCTAATTATGCATATGTGTGTTTTCTCCCTCAAATTCCCAATAGAAAAGTAATGTATTAATGCATATAAAACAGATCACATCTTATAGCTGTACAGACATACCCACCTTACTTCTCTTCCACACAATAACTTCTCTTGCCAGCAACCAAACTGTATCTCGTACTCGATTCCTTCTTTCAGTTATGCACTGACTACTCTTGCCATCAATATTCCCCACCCACTAACATCAGTCCTCAGAAAAATATCTCCCACCCACGTTTTTTCGTTTTTCTTCTGCAGACATCGATTAAAAGACATTGTTTCTTTATTTTATGAGTTAGTCAAAGGAGTTAGGGTAATACTCTAAAGCTCCTTTGCAGGCGCTCATAGAAGGTTACAGTTCTTGGCATAAAGGATTATACTGAAGTGCTTCGTACGGAATCTAGAGAAAGGTGAGTTACATTAGGGATGACGAACAAGCGAGCGAGAGAGAGAGAGAGAGAGAGAGAGAGAGAGAGAGAGAGAGAGAGAGAGAGAGAGAGAAGATAGAGAGAGAGAGATAGAGAGAGAGAGAGAGAAAGAGAGAGGAAGGGAGGACGGGAGGATGAGAAGGTGAGGTTTGTGTTGTGCGTATCTGAACGTACGTTGTAGCGTGTTATTTTCTGTGAGTTTTTGTCAATCAGCTACGGACAGTATCGATGACACGAATTGCAGTTGACCTATGAAGGTCATAGGCGCTGTACCTTTTCCCTGAGTAGATAATTAAAATAAAATAAACCCACAGATTCGTGTCACGTGATTTGAAATATTTGTATAGTCTCTATCACTGTTGGGTACTAATTTCCTTCCTATACAAGCACGAATACCAAGAGATTATTGGAATGAGGAAATAACGGCGTTAAAGCAATTTAAAAGTCATTAGAGCCTAAAGTGAAATTAATGGTTCGATATTCGAAACTGGATTTCAAAGCATTCTTCAGCTATACAATATTAGTTTACAATCAAGAATTTAAAAAGAAAATGTTTTCCGAATGCAAGTTTCAAATTTTTGTATTTGTGATGAAAAACGTAGACCAGGAGGCATAAACCAACAGCTAGTTGAGTTAGAAACAAGGTTTCCTCTGAAGCTATTTCACATTATCAACTCCCCTAACGTCAGTTGGTTTGAACCATGAATCAACAAAGAGGAAGTGTTCCTTCAGCCTAGTAGAATAACAGCCAAACCACAAATCACAGACGCTTAGATCACAATTACTGACTTTAAAATAAATGATGGTAGCTAAGAATACATTGGGAAATATATTAGATCTTACGCTTATCCTTAGCCTTAGTTTTTCTTTAGTTGTTGATTTTTTTAAAGTTGGCTTGTACATTGGGCAGCAGGACGTCGCCAACTTACCAGGTGATGCTAATTTGCTGTTAATCTTCTTTGAAGGTGGCGCGTCAATTTTTCTTGGGTCTCTCGCATTCTTCGTCGCTTTCGTGATACCCATTATACAGCTGTCTTGCGTAGTCGTTCTTCTGGCAGTCGAAAAACATGACCTGCTCAGTTAAGGCAGTCTAGAGGTAAGCAAGGTGCATGAACACCAAAGCGACAGCTTCCCATTTAATCTGTCCTGTTTAGTTTAGAAACTATCACTCAGTTTTATAGTTGACATTCTTGTGTGAATTAAATATTTTAAATGTTTCGGACCTAGGTGGTTGATCACGTTGTTGTTGAGTCTCAGGATAAGCTCATAATTGAGCGTCTTTTGTTATTTAATTGTTTCAGTCATTGGACTGCGGCCATGCTGAGGCGTCGCCTTGAAGGGTTCAATCGAATAAATCGACCTTATACTTATTTTAAGTCTAGCACGTACTATAGCGATCACATTTACTGAATCGCTAAGTTACGAGGGCTTAAGCGAAGCAACATTGGTGGGCAAGACACAGTGGGGAACAAACGCAAACACAAAGAAATACGCACGGACACGCGTGCACACACACACACACACACACACACACACACACACACACACAATGGGCTTCCACACACTTTCCGCCGCCTATCAAATTCACTCACAAGACCCGGGGTCATAATAGAAGGCCCAGCCCAAGGTGCTGCGCAGTGGGACTGAAACTAAATCCATGTCGTTGCAAAGCGAACTTCTTGACCAAACATCCATGCTTGCTCCTGTCTGTGATCACAGAGTTTCTCTTAATAATCCATTGTTGCCCCTTTCTTCCGACACGGAAGAAATTTGCTATCATTTTCAGCGTGTCAACGGAGCACATTAATGATCCCGCATCGTCTTCTATTTATGTTTTCCACAAGGATAAAGTATACATCTTGCCTTGGGACAAATACATTTTTGTTAAATTAACGTCTTATGAGAGGGGATGGAAAAATAATAATCGAGTTCAACACCTTAGCGCTAAATATTTCCTCGTCCAATGGGATAATGCATTGAAATTTGATTAACAAATATGTGACACCAAACTAAATATTATAAAACATGACAGGAGTCTCATTAATATTTGCATAAACTGTACCATGTTAATCTCAAGGGTAGTATCGACGTAGACGGAGTAGAAAACTACGAGCAAATATGACCGAGGTGTTGATGTGGTGGTGCGTTAGTAGCGAATTATACGTATTTTTGTTTTTACTGCATGGCATTCTTTAGAAAACTCGCTTTTACACACACACGCTACTCAAACGCACGCACACACAAATCCATATAGATATATATATGTGTGAATATATACATATATACATATATATATATATATATATATATATATATATATATATATATATATATATATATATATATATGTATATACACACATGTATCTATATATATAAACATCCATATATACATACATATATATATATATATATATGTATATACATTTACATATATAGACATATAAGTGAATATGCATTTTTGTATTATGTATATATATATATATATTCTGTAAATAATAACAATAATAATATTTTATAAACTCCAAGCTTATAAGCGATTACAGTGCATTGAGCAGGGAAAATAGTCTAATATCAGGGGGTAGAAAGCCCCCCGACGGAAAAAAGTAAGGGTTTTCCGTACGCGTGGGATCCGAACCCACACCATTACGATTTCGCAACACACACACACACACACACACACACACACACACACACACACACACACACACACACACACACACACGCACAAACACACATGCACATACATATACAGAGCGCGATGGGTAAATTGTCGCCATTTTATATTTTTAATTTCGCACATGTGCATTATTTGTTTTTGATTTTGTCGACTACACAGTATAGTAGGGTCAGATAGAAACCAGCATCATGATGCAATTCACTCTGCCAAAAATTTGGAAACGACATGCTGTACTGATTGGCATTCACGCAGGAAGCTCCAACATGAACATTCCAGTGTTTGGATGTCAATATGATGATAGTGCATGTACCGAGAGCGATAAAAATCAAACATCCAGCCAACATCATGGTGTTTGGAGTGATCAGTAGTGATGGTGACGTTATGTCACCATTCATCTCTCCACACGGCCTCAGACTCAACTCGGAGGCCTACATCAAGTGCCTGGAAGAAGTAGTACTGCCTTGGGTGGCTGCTGGAAGACTCTATATCTGGCAACTGGACTCTGCACCATGCCACCCAAGCGGGAGAACCCAGTCATGGCTGTCATACAATTTCTGTGACCACATCACTCCTAACATCTGGTCACCTAACTCCCCAGACTACAACCCCCTTGATTACTATGTGTAGAATGCAGTTAAGCTAGAGACCAACAAAACTCCTTGTCATACCAAAGATGAAGTGAAGGCAAGAATTATGGCAGCATTCACCAACTTAAACAAGGAGACCTTCTAGATTTGTTGCAATAGGTTCCGAAATCCTCTGGAGGCCGTGGTTGAAGCCAATGGTGATTTTATTGAATAAATTTACTCTTTAGTATTTCAAGATATTTTTATGTAATTTTAGTAAATATATATGTTAAAATGAGATGTCAGTGTTATTTCTATTTTTGCGTAATTTAGGTGACAGTTTATTCACCACACCTTGTATGTATACACATTTATATATATGCATATATTTCCGTATGTATATATGAATATATCTATATATCTATACATAGGTGTATATACACGTATATTTTTTTATTCTGTTATTTGTTTCAATCATTTGACTTCGGCCATGCTGGAGTACCGCCTTTAGTTGAACAAATCGACCCCGGGATTTATTATTTGTAATCTTGGTACTTATTCTATCGGTCTCTTTTGCCGAACCGCTAAGTTACGGGGACGTAAACACGCCAACATCGGTTGTCAAGCGATGGTGGGGGAACAGCCACACACACACACACACACACGCACACACACACACACACACACACACACACACACACACACACACACACACACACACACACACACACACACACACACACACACATATGAGAATTGTCAATGTCATTTGTATGCTGTCAATCATTTATGATGACAGCTGCTCTCTGAAGGATTATTACAGTCGTAGAAATTGGGATTTCTAACCATAGGTGCAAGGCCACACATTTAGTGGGAGCAAAAGTCATTTAGAATGACACAATTCCCACTATTATCTAACTGAAATTTATGTACAAGTTAACTCTTAATCCGGAAGGATTAATAGTTAATTTAGTCTGAGCGAGATTTGAATTCAGAACGCAAAGGAGGAGCACATTTTGACCATTGCATTACCAATTCTTCTATTATTAGGAATTTTCTAAAGAATTCTAGGTATTACTCGATTATCAACTCGCACACGATTAGGATTAGTTTTTCTAACACAAAAAACCTTTCACAGATTATCTCTTCACATAATATTAGTCTGTAAAATAAGAATCCAATTACTGAAAATAATAACATTAATTTAGCTAATACTAACCATTTCTTAGAAATATTAACAACAAGGTTATTGTCTCTGAAGTCAATTCCAACAGAATTAAGTTTATGTCTAGTAATTAATTCTAAGACTAAAAACTCTGTATACCAGTGTAAAATTACTTCCAGTACCGATGTCTTTTTTTATATAGGTAGTTCTTCTCAGTTATCTAAAAGAATTTCTAATCATTATTCTACATTTAGGGGTAGTAATTAATAAACGCAACAGTACAGGGCTTAGTAAATTAATTTGGTATCTAAAAGACCATCATAAACAGTTTAATTTAGATTGGTTAATACTTTCCATTTCATTCCCATCTGATAAAGGTAATGAATTCTGCAAACTCTTTAATACTGAACTATTTTCTATTCTATTTTCTGAGAATGCTCTTGTAAACACGTTTATAGAGCGTGCTTATCGATGTAAACATTGGCAGAAACATACCTTTAGTTCATATAAGTGATATCTAGCATTCTATATAAGTTGAACATTGATTTTCTTCTAACATTTACTTCCACTAGATATACCTATTTCCCAGCCTTTAAGCTTTTAGCTTAATTCACATATCGCTCTGTATTTCTCCTTTATTAGTTTTCTGCTTATTCCTTTCTTTTTCCCCTTCTCTTTCTATAAGCTACCTTTGATGTTATATCTTCTAACGGTTTAAAAAAAAAACCCTAACAGCGTTCCGTTCATCATTATACACATCCATCACATTCTGTTAAAATACCTTATTGATGAGTTTGGTTTCTTTCTTTCTTTCCCTGATGAGAAGATTTTACGCCATTTTATTACTTTGGAATAATACCAATATTGTCTTCGAAACATATGTTGGAAGTAAAAGAATTTGAATAACACCTGCGTTTAACTCCATTTATTTATTTATATATATTATACATAACATTTCACATCAACCCGGCGTTTCTACCTTTACAAACAGGTTGTTACGTCCTTATTACTTGTGTGATTTTTTGCTGCCATGGTAATTGTTTATTTATTTTTTTCCGTGTTAATTGTAAACAAGGGAAAAATACACACATCCATATATATATACGACATGCTCATTTCACTTTCCGTCTACCAAATCCACCCACAAGGCTTTCGGCCCGAGGCTATAGTAGAAGACACTTGCCCAAGGTGTCACGCAGTGGAACTGAATCCGGAACCATATGCTTGGTAAGCAAGTTACTTACCACACAGCCAGTCCTGTGCCTATGCATATATATATGTGTGTGTGTGTGTGTGTGTGTACGCGCGCGTGCGTATTTGTGTATGTACATATATATATATATATATGTATATATATATGTTTATATGTATATATATATATATATATATATATATATATATATATATATATATATATATATATATATATATATATATATATATATATATATATGTATGTGTGTGTGTATTGACGCTTTTGTCGTTGGAAAGTAAGTAGCGAGAGTGTGTTCAAAAACTATATCAGAGCATGAAATGTCAACGCTGTTTGATTAATGGGCCGACATTAATCAACTAACAAAGCTACACACCTCTTAGTTTCTACGTTGGAAGCCACTATTCATCTACGTGATTTAGCGATAGATCCAGCAATGGAAGGAAATTTACTAAAATAAATTCTTTAACGTGTGATGTTTAGCACCTAATGACTCTGAATTTTAAATCTCACTGGGAATCACTTTGAATTTTATCTATGATTCTTTAATACTGCACGTTTCGGTAATATAGTATTAGACTCACGTCAATCAACCATGTTCAACTGTGTTTATAAGGAAAGGTGTTGCTCTGTTCAAAAACAAAACCAAACAAGCCAAGAGCAACAGCAACAAAATCAAAAGAATTATTTGATATAGCAATAAAAGACATCCACACGTAAACTCAAATATTCATGTAAAATACACGTGCATGAATATGTGGGCGTGCTTTAACGGCAACACATGTAATACATTATTGCAAGAATATAAGTATAAATATAAATATAAAATAATCGATAGATTTGTTTAATTGCAGATTCCGACGCATTTATGCAGATTATATTATACAACGGGAAAGTTAACCAGCACTCTTTATGAGGTACGAATATTGGGTTGGCTTAATATGCTAATGTGACGCACGGGTTTGAATCACATGAGCTTCTTAAGCGATTCCGCTATAAGGAAGAATACTATTCATTTAATATCACACTATGTGAAAATTAGCGTCGTTGGTTACAGGCTTTTACCACAGGCCAATCTGTAGACCACTGCATATCGGACAATTACAGTCTCAGTAATGTCTGGCAACGAGAAGGTGTGAATTTTTGGACAGTCTCCGTACCGAGCTCATACAGAAACGAGTAAGTCAGTACAGAGTGTAACAAATTAATGGAAAAACGAACAGGGTTTACGTAATTACTTTCAAAAGCCTGCAGCTGTTTCTGATATAAATTATTGCACTGGCATTCAATTCTTTACAGCAGAAATAGCTTTGAGCTAATGAAAGTGATTACGTAACTCCTGTTCTTTTACTTTTCATTTATATATATATATATTCCTGAAAATCTTTTGCTTATTTTGTTACCTGTACACTACGAGCATAGTGTGCCTGCATACCCATGCCCAGGGATAGCACAGGTATCTGATACCAATAGTAAATACGTATATTTCTATCCCTTAGTCGGTTACTATAAACGCTAACTCGGCTTACCTTATATATATATATATATATATATATATATATATGCATATATACGAACGTAAATGTAGGGAAGCAAGTTAGACAGATCAATATATATATAGTATATTAAATACATTAAATACAAAAAATGTATATATGTATACATATAAAAAGGTCCGAATAACATAGAATATAGGCAATATAGAGAATTAAAGAGGATCAGGAACGATGTTACAAATTCAACAGCTGTTTCTGGGAGCTCGGTGGTCTATAATAATGCTTGTAGGGAGAGATGTTACATTAAAGAAAGGAAGTTCAAAAATGGAATTTTTCCCCAAGAAACAGCTGTTGGTTTTGTAATACTGTTCGTCATCCACTTTAATTCTCTGTATCATTTCTATTCTGTGTAATTCGGACCTTTTTTATATGTATACATATATACATTATTTGTGTTTCATGTATTTAATATACTATATATATTGATCTGTCTAACTTGCTTTCCTTACATTTATTTCTCCCCTCAAGTTTAAATCTCTTGAGTAGAGAACATTTGAATCACATCTATGAACTATATATATATATATATATATATATATATATATATATATATATATATATATATGAACGTATATATGCATATATAACATGTATATGTACATCTATCTATTCCTCCCTCCCTCCCCTCTCTCAATATATATAGAGAGATAAATAAAATATATAAATTTGACGGTTTCTACAGTTTTCGTTCACCAAAACTACATAGAAGTAAATTCTAAGCATACGCAAGGTGCCACAAAGAGGAATTGTACCCAGAACCATATGGTCCAGTTGTGAACTAGCTAAACACAGAGCCATGTCTGCGAAGACGCTCAAACCCAATATGGTATTTGAAAAGGTTTATGTTTGTTTGATAGGTAGGAACGTTCGCTATGTCTCTTTGTGTCTAGCATTTAGAATAAATTACTAATATTGTTGTGATCGAAAGAAAACTGTCTCCAGAGTCTGCAGCTCACATTTTTAGGTGCCTTTCACGCAGTAGACTGTAGAACGTTATTTAGAGTGTTTCTACCTATCAAAACTGAAATCCGACGTATAATAGACTTAGTATTAAACAAATTGTATATCGAATAGATGACGAAAACTCCTTTATATATGAGTCCATTATATATGGGCAAAAGAGCAGCAGCGGAGGATATTTTTTTTGTGTCTCGACAGTGCTTAATTGAATATATAGAATTTTATGTGTCTTACACAGTGTTTAATAGAAGCGTGTTGGAAAAGATTTTTGTTACTATTCACGGATAGCGGATAGAATAACATAGTATTGTAAAAGGATGCTCCTCAGTCTCTGATACGATGTAGACGAATAGAGTCAGTATAGTGATGCTAAAAGTTATTTGTTTTTGTGGCTCTAACACAGGAGAGAGTTTACATAACTGTTATGGAACAATGTTGTTTTATTAGGAATGATATAAAAGGTGTAGCGAAATGGGATTTTGTGGGACATTCTTCTGAATTTGCAATCGACCCTCCGTCGGTCACAACGACAAATACTCAGATGTCCGGCCAACTCATGAAAAGGGAATGTAAATAACTGAGTATTTCGTGAATGCATGTATTCTTAAAGCAACTATCAGGTCACACCAACGTGACACAATGTGTTAAGACCGGACCTTTGACTTGCAAGTGCAGTGTAGAGATTTTGCTAGCTACATAGCATTTCATGTATCTGACATAGTGGTTAGTATAAAGGGATGACGACGTGCCGGCGGCGGAAGGTCTGCAGCGCGCCACCGCCGGCAGCACAACGGAAGCGGCGAAATTTGGAGATGTTGCCGGATCGTGGTGGCGATCGATGAAGCTAACTTTTGTACGCACTCCTCTTCGTAGTTATCGAAGACAGCTTAGGGTGCGACGGTCACCATGAGCGTAGTTGTTTCCCCGCCGCCGATACGCAATCGTCCAGACGGAGGCGGACACGAGCGCAGCCACGAGCTCGGAGACGTCTAGGAGAGGGAGCAAAACAAGGAGAACGAGCACGTCTACGTGGCCAAGGCCGAGGACGACGGCGAACACGACAACGAGCGCGACAACGAGAACGAGCATGAGCGCGGCCGTCACTTCGACTATGCTATGAGCATGAGCACGTCCACGAGCACACGTTTGCAAGCTACATGATAAATATATGGAGAAGAAATGTAAAATTGGTCCCACAGAGCCAGAACAAATAAGCAAAACATTTCATCCGATGCCGCTAACCATTGTGCTGCTACACCATCTCCTTTGGCTATGTTATAGACTGTGAATATCTATTTGATCTGGAGAACTTTGGAAAACGAGTTATTTGACAGGATTATGTTCATGCACCTGATGTGTGCCTATGAAATACTCAATCCACAGGTTGTTCAAGATCAGAGGCATAACCACACGTTTTGACGCATAGATGAAACTCGACACTCTTTTCTCTTTTAGAAAACATGTATGACTTAGAAACAATAATATAAAATTGATAGGCGCAATGTATGACTTAGAAACAATAATATAAAATTGATAGGCGCACAACATTGAGATAAGATAGAGTGACAAAGAGAGAAAAGAAGTAAAAAGAGAAAAAGAAAACAGTAAAAGAGGATGAGAGTGAAACAGTTTGAGAGAAATTTAGATGAAGAGATGAGAAAGAGATACAGAGAAAGAGTCGGAGATAGATAGATAGAGAGAGGGAGAGAGAGACAGAGAGAAAGAGAGAAAGGGAAGTAGAGATATCAGATTAGAGAGATGAGAAAAGAAATGAGAAACAGGGGAAATTGTGAAAAACAATGAGAGAATAAAAGATGGCATGTGAGAGATAGCATAACCGAACAAGAATGTAAACAAGAAGTGCAAAAGGGAGAAAAAAAGCAATATATAAAATATATAAAATTTGGGTTGATTGTGATAGTGACAAGGGTTATATTTCATAGCAAACAGATGTATCAAGAGGGTAAAAAATACAGTTAGCAGAGTGGTTCAGGATACGATGCAAATATTCTTTGACTATATTTTGTGTTATTATCATTATTAATTATTATTATAATTTTCTTTTTTTTTTTTGCTTTCGACATGATGTGCATAAATAAACAGTGCCAAGTAAAGGTATAGGAACAAGGTGCCATAGATACAAAGGGGACGACAGGGTTCTCACTTTAGAACGACAGGGTGCCAACTTCACAGTGACAATAGGTTTGTGTCTGTTTTTTAACTCTTGTACTTACAGCAAGACTTGGCCGCGCCCGCCACTTAATAATAGAGTGGGATCATTCTCTCGTCGAGACCTAGGTAAAATATAACCCACATATTAATGTGATTTTTCTTGTAGAATAATATCGAAGTAGTACCTACATATATCATTTCATTTATCATTATCATTATTATCATTATTATTAGTTTTTTTTTGGAAAAAATGAGATTAGCTTCATTATTTTTCAGAAACGTATATTTAATTTTTTTTCCAATAAAACAAATATTATTCATCTCAACAGAACGTTCATATATGTCATAACCACAATTCCAATATGTATGCATTAATGTATATATATTATCAAAATATATACATATATGTAGAATTATGTTGTGCACACGCACGCACACGCACACACACATACACGCACACACACCTATACACATGCTTGTGCATATAATGGAAAATATCGAAGAATGGAGTTAGAAAATTGAGTTCATTGCTTTGTATACAATTGTTTCGTCGTTGTCTATTATAACCAATATTGCGCCATAGTGTTAGCATGTCGACTCGTCAAATGTTGAGGTAATTGCAGAGCAACATGAGATGAAGTGTTTTGGTCGAGAACACAATGCACCACCCGGTTTGGGATTCGCGCCCTCACTACACTCACACTCTGTCTTACACACACACACACACACACACACACACACACACACACCCAGACGGGTGTGTGTGTGTGTGTGCATATGTGTTTATTAGTACATATACATTTTGTATTTGTATCCATGTGTATATGGACAAGTGTAATATCAACGTGCTGTGCAAGAAGAAAACAAAAACAAAGCGAAAAACCTAACGAACAAATTATATGAAGATATATAATTTGGGACAATGTTAACGATAATCTAATGACTATTTAACTAAAAGAAAACATACATAGCTGCATATCATGTGTTGGAATGATGACTGCATTCATGGTAAATTTTTGTCTAGCACCAATACTGCTCTTTATTATTCGAACAATGTATTGGAAATTATCTGTTTTATTGCTTTTGTGAGTCTCAGAGAGAGAGAGAGAGAGAGAGAGAGAGAGAGAGAGAGAGAGAGAGAGAGAGAGAGAGAGAGAGAGAGAGAGAGAGGATGGAACAAGAAGATATCAAATGTAAGAGAAATGATTTGGAAGGAATAATGTTTCTGTGTGTGCATGTATGTGTTGTGTGCCTGTGTATGTGTTTTGTGTATGTGCGTGTGTGAATGTGTGTAAGGTTATATGCATACATATTTGTGTGTGTGTGTATGTGTGAATGTCTCTCTGTTTATATCGAGGGATTTAGAAAGATAAAGAATGTGTGTGTGAGAGTGATTTGTGTGTAAAAAAAAGAGTCGGATATATAGGCAGTTTGGCTGCACGGTGCAGAATGCAAGAGAGAAAAAGTGAGTGAGTGAAAGAGAGAGAGAGAGAAGGAGAAAGAGAGAGAAAGAGAGAGAGCGTTTGTGAGAGAGGAGAAAGAGAGAGTGTGTGTGTATGAAAGAGAGAGTGAGAGAGAGAGGAGAGAAAGAAAGAGAGAGAGGAAGAGAAAAAGAGAGGGAGAGAGAAAGAGAGAGAGGAAGAGAGAAATAGAGAGAGGAAGAGAAAAAGAGAGGGAGAGAGAAATAGAGAGAGGAAGAGAAAAAGAGAGGGAGAGAGAAATAGAGAGAGTGAGAGTGAGATTTGTGAGAGCAAGCGTTGAAGACAAGCTGCGCTTGGTGAAAAATACACGCTATAAGAGAGAGAATAAGAGAGGAGTGATAAGAGAGAGAGAGAGAGAGAGAGAGAGAGAGAGAGAGAGAGAGAGAGAGAGGGAGAGTGAGAGAGAGGGAGAGAGGGAGAGAGGGGGAATGAGTGGAAAGGAATAAGAGAGAAGGAGTGAAAGAAAGGAGGAGATAGGAAGTGAGTGAGAGAAAGAGAAAAAGAATCAATTAGATAGGAAAACAAAATGATTTGGAATGAGTATGAAAGTGTGATACGAACAGATAGAAATGATGAGAAACAAGGTAATGTCAAAAAAAAGCTCGTGTGCAAAAATACAGAAAAAATTTGAGAGAGAGGGAGGAGGTAGAGATAGAAAGAGAGAGATAGAAAGATAAAGAAAGACAGATAGAGAGAGGGAGAGAGAGAGAGAGAGAGAGAGAGAGAGAGAGAGAGTGTGTGTGTGTAAGAAAATAGACAGAAAAGAGAAAGTGAAAGTGCAAAAGAGAAAGCAAGGCGGGAAAAGAGCAACAAGTAAGTGACGAAAATAGAGAATAATGTTCTAATTACAGCAAATTCCTGTTACATTAATTCCTTAATTCATATTGGGAATATATTGTGAATTCAACATATTTGTTAATTTTCTTCTTGCTTAGATAAAGAAAGGAATAAAACGATTTTGCAAATGTTATTATATGATTCTATTCTCAGTAATTTTGGCACTACATTTCGAGTATACGTTTATTTAATTCTGAACCAATTGGAATTTTACACAAAACTTTAGAACAAGGGTTAGCAAAGCAATCAATATATACCACCTGTGCAATGAGATTCTAGAGGTCGACTGAATATTGAAAAAAATTCACAGAGGTCAAAACATTTTTGTTTCAAATGTTTAAAATTGAAATAGGATTGAAATATGAAAAAGCGTGTAGTAGCCATTTTTGTATCATTAACATACGAACGAAAATTCTCACAATTTCTTCTTATCACAACATGGGTTTATTTATGCCTAAGTAATGCTTGGCACTGATACAGCTGAATTTCTTCCGACCTTGCGGTCCAATAGCGCAGCAGTAACTGTGTTTTAGCTTTAGTTAAAGCTACGGCTTCAAATCTGCCCAGAGTTGCTTCTCTTCGGTATTTCCGATTGATAATGGTTAAAGAGCTAGAAACGCTACGTCTGGGAATCCGATAGAGAACAACACTGGAAAGATATGGTCTTTTCACACCTTTTACCATAAGAGAGAATTAAGGAAACGTTCAGATGGTCAACTCTTGGAGAATGTTTTTAAACTGTGGAAAACAACATGTGAAACTAAAGAAACCAATTCCCTACAACGCTGGGAAAGACAACCTAATTTTTTCCTAAACTACGAAACACAGTTCAACATAGAAAACATATCGGATAACCCCTTCCTGAAGAAAAAGAAACCAAAAACCCACGCAGAAAGTACCTCACATTTATCTAACTCAAACCACAATCTAGGGGACACAACTTCACCGAACGAATCTCACCTCTACCCAAAAATAACTTCCAAACAACAAATAGGAATTCCGTTCGTAATAGAAAATCCGGACGTAATTTGCAAGGCCCCCCTCCATACAAATTAAAAGAACCATCCAAGCCTCCAGACTAACTTAAACTTTCGGGAACCACTACTTACCAATCTACCCCCATTATCTCACAGACAATGGAAAAATTAACAATCTGAGACTTAACCCTCAACATGAATACTTCAAGCATTCAACTAGACACAACCTAATTAGACACCGTAACTTCTCCACCCACATTACAAAATCAAAAATAGATTTAACCCAAACCCTGAGTGCAACCATAACCTGTTCCACTACACAATCATTCAACCACAAACATGCTACCACAGACACAATTTACACCCATTTTCTCCTCACCAAACCAAATACAATACAGACTTTCCACAACAATCTACCTACTACAACCATTTTTTAGACCTAAATCAGAGAAACAGAGATGTGAAATGGAACAAAATGTACAAAAACAACCGAAAATAATCAACATCAAAGAAAATCCTAAGTACTACACGAACTAAAATTCTAGCAAGAGGTTTAAAGTTTACACCAACCCCTTACAGATTGAATCCGAATGAAATCAAAGATAACACTGTGGATTCATGCCGAAAATTGAGCCTCACAGAAGCACTTCACAACTACATCACGAAGATGACTCGTCAGTAAAAAACAAAAATGAATAGTATCCTACAAAAGGCAGAAATAAAGTACTTGATTTTTGTGAACACATTACCAATTTTCCTTTGAATACCCTACAAAAAAAATCGAATTAAATCTAACCTTGACACAAATGAATGGAAAAACCTAATCTAGTTAAAAAATGATATAAACCTGATCATTAAAGAAGCCGATAAAGGAAGTGCGGTAGTAGTGATGGACACAGAGTACTATAAAAGTTTAATACTCTCCATGTTGGAAAACAATATTTACTATGAGAAGATAGTACAATACAATCCAAAGAACACACTTAAAAACGTATCCTCCTTACTTCAAGTACATGGAAAGGGTCTCAATAAAAAAGAAATTGACTATTTATCCAATTTTAAATACAGACTAAGTCATTTTTACGGATTACCTAAAATACACAAAAATTCACATGTTTGTAAAGCTTGCAAAAATTCTCCAAGCCTATGCATTAATGTTCCCCCGCTACTGACCTCAAACTAAGACCTATCATTGCTGGCCCTGCTTGTGAAACCCAACGTTTGAGCAACTTACTCAAACAATTTCTGGAATATGTGAAAAGTTTCATCGGATTCTTCTTCTTCTTCTTCTTCTTCTTCTTCTTCTTCTTCTTCTTCTTCTTCTTCTTCTTCTTCTTCTTCTTCTTCTTCTTCTTCTTCTTCTTCTTCTTCTTCTTCTTCTTCTTCTTCTTCTTCTTCTTCTTCCTCTTCTTTGCCAAGAATTCGCAACAACCTCGAACCCACAAGAGTAAGCAAGAGAGACAGAGACAGGCAGAAACAAGGAAAATGCCTCTTATATTTGAATACTATGCAAAAATTCTTTAAAAAAACTTTTCATTTAATTTTTCCCAAATTTAATTGTTTTCCATGCTTACAATTGAAGAAGTCTCAATGACTGAAACCGGTACTGAAATGCTTTTTATAAAATTATTTTAGCATTTTCTACCTTGACTTTTTCCCGTATATATATATATATATATATATATATATATATATATATATATATATATATATACATATATACATATAGTTGAAATTTACAGAAAAACAAAAGATGGAAACAGGCGTATGAATAACACGCAGGTGTATTAGTTTGACGCTTGGGAAAGTGAGAAACTCTCCTACGTTTCGAGCCTACGCTCTTCAACAGAAAGAAATATGAGTAAATAAACAGAGAGAGAATAAAAAAAAAGACTTGTGGATTTAGCGATTACATACATGTATGAAAAAATATATATATGTTGATATATACGTATGCATGCTTGTATGTATGTGTGTATATATATATATATATATATATATATATATATATATATATATATATATATATGAAGCCATTCCGTTTCAGTATAGTGGTGTTGTATTTGTATACCTAAGCTATCCAGTGTGTTTGTATACATGAGTACACACATACACACACACACATACACGCACACGCACATACATATGCTTCTATGTATGGTGTATGAGTATGTGGCTGTATATATGTATATTATATTATTTTGAAATGAGTTAGCCATTATAAGGGGAATGTATTTCGCTTCCGCCCATGCAAATTGACAACTTCAATGAAAAGACAATATGAGAAAGGAAATATTTAGATTAGCATAATATTGTAATGTAAAATATTGTAATGTAATTATAGTTTTCATAATTTAAGTCTGTTATAACAACATTGTTGAGACTTGTTTATGTATTATTGTATTTATATTGCAGAGATTTATGATTTAAATTATAGTTCATTAATTTGACAACGTGTCGGCTTTTGATGTTAAGAGGAAAAAATATGTTGCCAATATCTACTACAATATAAGTCGGTGAGCTAGCCGAATCGTTAGCATGCCAGGCAATGCTTGGCAGCATTTCATGCGTTTCTACGTCCCTACTTCAAATTCCGCAGACGTCGACTTTTCCTTTCATCCTTTCGGGATCGATAAAATAAGTCGACCCCAGTTGAACACTGGGGTCGATGTAATCCATTTATACTTTCCCCACAAACTTTGAAACCAGTATTCAGAACAATATTTGAAAATTTGAAACCAGTATTCACAACATTCGAAAATTTGCTTTACTCCTTCGATCTCTAGCGAGAGATTACTTGTGAAATTGATGCCACGAAGCCTTTGAATCTAAAATATCTCCTTGAGAGGGTAAAAAAAACCCCAACAAAGGTGGCAATTATTTAAGACTCACAGGAAACTTTGAGAAATGTCCGGCATCCCCTCTTGCTCTTGTAGGAATGAAAGCCTCTTTTAACACATCATTTAACATAATAAAAAGGAATCCCACCTAGGAAAAGTTAGAGTTACCTTCTTGAATCATGCCGACTCATGAGGGCCCGTTTCTTGGTTTCCAAGACGTATAAATTTCTCACCTGGATGGGACACCGGACTGTCGTAGAATTACTCATTTTTGCCAGCTGAATGGACTGGAGCAACGTGAAATTAAATGTTTTGCTCAAGAACACAACGCGTCGCCCGATTCGGGAATCGAAATCACAGTCTTACAATCATGAGTCGAATGCCCGTAAATACTAAAGAACGCGCATCCACACAACCTATGATGGGAGAGGATATTATTATACCATCTGGAAAAAGAAGTCATAGACATCGATTGGAGGAAGAAAGATAGGACCCATTCTGAATGGTTACAAAGCTACAAAAACGTGTGATGATGAAATCAGAGAAGATATAAAAACGTTACTTTCAGAACTGTCCGAAGTTAGTGCGTATAATCTCATATAACATACAGACACCCATACCCACACGTGCGCGTTAACGTTATTTTATGTACGTTTGCTTGTTAATCCGATTTCACTCTTAGTGGAAATTGATTATTTTGGATTTTAGTTGAAGTTGGAAATATAATCTTTGCAAGTGGCGTATACTTCGCGTTTAGCAACACATGCTAATCAATTGCTTAGTTAAAATTTTTTGTGCCATAATTTTTGCCCGCCATTTATGCTATTATAGTTATATAATTAAGTTTCTCTAACTTTCACTGATGCTGTTGGATAGGAATTGATTGTACGTGTTTTCAACTAATGATATGCAAATTTTTTCTTTCCTGAAAATATGATAATTTTATTGGATAACTTAATGTCCTTGATATCAGCACGAGATCGGATTAATTAGTAAACGCATTCGAAATTATTGTAATGATAGCACTAGGAAATCAACACATTCAGTCAAAGGAGCTTTAGCTATATAATAATTAGCTGGTTTAATAATATCGGTTGCAAAAGTCAGGGCAAATTAAGTCAATTCGATATTATTGGATTTTATACCTCCAGCTCTAAATCGTTATTCATTGGCGCTTTATACGTGTCAAAATATACAATACGGCATCTATGACATTTATACAAGAACAACTACGAATGTCGAAAAACACACTCCGACAAAATCTTTACAGTGGTTTGAAATATAAAATTTACCGATTATTTCGATGTTATCATAGGCTCGTTCGATATGTAATCTACTTAGACTTTATACCCTGGATACACTTATGAATAAATTCGCGACTACAAATGTAAGTTTATATAAAGATAATAGGTTATCCCTATCATAGCAAGCCAGTGGTCATATGCTAAAGAAATTTGGAAAGGATTGATTTGCGTTTATAGATATTTTGGCTTTACAATAATAGTATTCACAAATATGAAGCATAGTTAACTTCTTAGACGATACATGCAGTTCAAACACAGATAAGCAAAGAAACGAAATGAAAAGTCTATTAACAAATGATCCAACCATTGTAAAACGTGTTAGAATATCTAACCTAACCTCAATCTTTGATACATCTGTCCCTTGCTCTATACTAAAATAACGTAACTAGCATGAACAGATCGTCTCTGCACTCTAGGTTCAAATTTCACCGAGGACAATTTTATTAAATATTCTTTCAAGGTTGAAAAATAAAGTACAAGACCATGGTAAGAGAAGAGCATAGATGAAATTGTTGAGTCCCGGACGAGGTGCCCTGCTGTTCTATTTATTGTGACGGGAATTATGCAACGAAACTAATGCTGTATCATGTGTCAGGCCTTGCCTGTCCATTGGACAACATCGGTAGTGTGAAGAAATCTTGTACACATGGTAACTTGTATTCGATAAAAAAATATATATATATATATACCCTGCCTGGGAGGCCTACGCGTTAGAGAGGAATTTTCCGTGTACATATCTATACTCTCACGAGACATACCAATGTTTCAGCTACAGATGTGATTAAATGTGCAGTACATGGAGAGGTACTTTTTAAAAATAAAGTGTAAATGAATTCCTTTTAACTGAAAATTATAACTTTGAATAAAGATTCAAATATATTAGAATAGAAATTGGAAAAAAATTGGAAAAAATATTTCATTAAAAGAAATTGAGGAGAGTTTAGAAGTAGATTAGTCTTATTCGGCAATCTCGGAGTCTAGTAGAGTAAATTGACACCAAATAATACATTTTTTGAAATTATCTGTCTTGGTTTGTCTTCCACGCTGCAATCGTGAAAGTTTTAATACACGATCTCAGACGAAATACCTTGCCTCGCAAGTACATCTTCGAAACTCTAAAAAGGGTCCTTAATATGTTTACTTTTATAAATTCATTGAATTGAGAATTTGAATCTGCGATAATGTGTGATCTACTAACATTTCAAGTGATAAACACTTGACACAGTTAAAAAATAAATAGAGATAGCGGTTTGGAATACACTTTGTGTCGTGGTCAACATCACCCTTTCCCACCAAACTGTGTAAATTCTTTCCCTCTGAATTCTAGAAATGAAGTATATAAGGTTTAGTATAAAGGTTTACTATATAAACCTTTGCTCCTCAACTGCATGATTCCGAGTTAGGTCAGACAGCCGACAACTGATGAAGGGTCGTTCTTTGGGTTACCTGTCCTTGTTTTCCATTTTTCTCTCTCGTTGTGTGCGTATTTAACTCGTTTGATTTTGTACTTCATGTTGTTCACACAGTTGGTGATGTCCTGTACCCATTTATACATATATATATTATTTATATTATTATTTAATTGAACGAAACGCATCCATTTTAAAGTATATATATATATGTATGTATGTATGTATGTATGTATGTATGTATGTATGTATGTATGTATGTATGTGTTTGTGCGTGTATTTGTGTCTGTGTTTGTCCTCCACCACCGTTTAACAGCAGGTGTTGGTGTGTTTACTTTATGTAATCATTGATAAACTGTTTTTAATGAACATACCAATCGCACAAATCCTCTTTTGAATTTTTGAATTGTTTCCACTAAACTACGAGATTGCCATAAATATTTTAATGTGATCTGGGTTGACGTAGGTTCTGTGAATCAGTGATGGAGTCCTTTAGAAGATTTCCTTCAGATTAATCACGAGAACGAGAAGGAAATTCGAGTTAGTTTTTAAGATTTGGATCTCTGAGAGTGAATTAAAATGTAAAAGTTTAGAATAGCAAGCCGTCATTCGCGAATGAATATAGCTTGGTAATATGCACTATGCTTTCGCTAACTATTTTCGCCGCTTATGTATTTGTGAGGAAACACAGACACTGTATCGACCTCCTCAGCGTTAAGGCAGCTGTACCTAAACCTCGTAGCTGATACATATTACAATGAAGTAGACTAAAGCAACGTGAAACGTGTATTAGTAGAAGACACACTGTGCTGTCTGTTTTAGGAATTGACCTTATAATCACGAGCCGAACACACTAAAACGCTTGCTTCATTGTATTCCAGTGATACAGTTTTATAAAATTGCCAGTGTTATTCATATTTTGTTTTGAACTGATTTATAATGCTCAAACCGACTATTGCGAATTATTTCTTCTTTACAATATCTATCGAAAAACAAACACATTAAAATAGTTCTGCTCTCGTAACAGTCTCTTTAAAAGTAGCACGTCTTCTATATCAAACTACCGTCAATAAATATCAATAAATACATATTTCATAATCAGTTTTCTTCTAAAATAATGGATCGAACTTCCTTAGTTGAGTGACCTTTTACGATTATCTCGAAAAAGCTTCACTCGTCACCGAGTACGAGCGATCAATAGACACTGGGGAATATGTATAAAATATTATGGCTCTCAAATAAATAATGCATATATCAAAATGAAACTGAAAACCATTCGCTCCACATCTATCTTTTTTAACATGATTTTTATTAGCATCTGCAACAGAAAAGCATTCAGACATCATTCTTAATTTGACAAAGTACTAACTGCACTCTCTGTAACTGTCTTCTTCTTTGTAATCATCATCTTCACTTTCTCTCCGCTACCGTTTACAGCAATGATTTCTAACTTTGGTACAAGGCCACACATTTAGCAAGGTGGGTGTAGAACCGATTTAACCAATCCTTCAGCACTTGACCAGTTCATACTTATCGACACCTAAATATCCACTGGACGGAATTTCGAATCAGAACGTTGACAAAACCGTGAAATATTTTGTGTGGCAGAATTATAATTTATCACTGTTTTGGGGGATGGGAGGAGGGGACAATAATAGAAATATTTCTTTACGCTGACAGAAGACTATTAATTTACAGGAGAGAAGTATACTACATGTACAATTTCAGCGGAATTTGAACTCAGACCGTAAAGACAATGAAATGCCGCTAAGCATTTTGTCCGACTTACTAACGATTCTGCCAGCTCGCTGCCTCTAGTCTGCAGTATTAATGATTTATAAATTAGGACAACACCTGACACATTAAAGGAGGAGTACATTTGGCTTCCTCAGCCCAGTATTTTGTCTTTTATCTTTTACCTGTTTCAGTTATTAGACTGCGGTCATGTTGAGACACTGCCCTGAATGGTTTTCGTCGAGAAAATCGATCCCATACTTATATTTAAGTCTGGTATTTATTCTATCGATCTCTTCTCTAGAACTGCCAAGTTACAGGGACATAAACAAACCAGCACTGGTTGTCAAGTGGCTGTGAGTACGATCACAGACACAAAAACGCGCATACATAAACGACGGGCTTCCACACAGTTTCCACCAAATGAATTCACTCTCAAAGCATTGGTTGTCTCGAGGATATTGTACAAGACACTTGCCCAAGATGCCACGAAATTGTGGAGTGGGGAAAGAATATGAAACTACACGGTTGCAAAGCGATGCCCTTGACCACACAGTTATATCTGCTTCTATAACCATGTCCCCTTCTATAGCCGAGCCTGCATCTAATATTTATTTATTGGCCCCCGGTGAGGTTAAATGTAAAGTTGATGCCTGCATTTCTGAACCCATAACAGAAATTGTTGTTGGCACTCCGTTGGTCACGGCGATGAGGATTCCAGTTGATCCGATCAACAGAACAGCCAGCTCGTAAAATTAAAGTGCAAGTGACTGAGAACTCCACAGACACGTGTACACTTAACGTAGTTCTCAGGGAGATTCAGCGTGACACAGAATGTGACAAGGATGGTCCTTTGAAATACAAGCATTAATTATTTTTGCTAGCTTAGTGGACTGGAGCAACGTGAAATAAAGTGTCTTGCCCAAGGACACAATGCGCCACCGGGAATCAAACTAACTACATTACGATAATGAGCCGATTACTCTAATCACTATATGCTTATTTGTTCACATTGTTTTGAATTCATCATACATTATTATCATGTAGCTTCGAGATATCGGTGACATCATGATTTGCTTTTTGACTTACATTGCAGGATAGGTATGAGAGGTCAGATCTGGCAAATTTAGAAATAAAGCAGGTAGAATAATTTGGTTGAATATATGTTCGGATTAAATGCTATTGGATTAAACTAACATCTTTGGCATCAAAGTTCTATAATCTGTTACATTTGCAATGACGCCCGCTAATGAGAGCTAAGTAACGTAAAGTATTTACACTTTCTGGTTTTTGTGTTTTATCTTGATTTTTTTCAACTTTACTCGCCCTTTTCTTTTCATTCATCGTACTCTGCTATAACTAAGGCTCTTCTAAACCGCAAATCCATCATCAAAAATCATTCCATTATTTCTATCTCTTTCTAGTATCCTTATTGTTTGTCTTACTATTACATACTTCGTCGCTCTTGAACCGCTGTAATTTTCCTTTTCAATTCTCAGTTTCCTTTGCCGTCTCAGGTTTTTAAGAATTTTTCTACCATAAATTTTTAACACTATCTAGTTTTGAACCGTTGCTTTTTCACATTTTACTCACATTTTATCGCTTCAGTTCTTTATATTCAACAAAATTTATATCTACATCACTTGTTATTTCATTTCTAAAGCTACTTTCACACGGCATTTAACATAATAAAGATTTTGCTTTCAAGCTGTTCGAATCGAACTATTATACGCAACAATCAGAGCTTCAACCGTTGCTATTACTTTTGTAGTGCCACGTCTGCTGCTCTTAGTATCATCACGGCACCAATTATCACTATTCACATCACTGTTACTACTGTCTCCATTGTACTAACCCTATTATCTCAGTTACGTCAGAAAGTGTATTAATATCGATTTTATTTCTGAATATTTGAAAAAAAAGAAAGAATATATATATATATATGTGCGCGCGCGCGTGTGTGTGTGTGTGTGTGTGTATATATTTATGTATGTGTGTATGCATATGCATATCTAAACATATATATATATAAACACATATGTATCCATATCTATATCTCACTATATGTATATGTATGTATATATCTATCTATCTATATAAACACACACACACACACACACACACACACATATATATATATGTATGTATGTATGTATGCATACATACATACATACTTACATATAGGTATTGGTATACATAAATACACCCACACATACTCATATTATATATCTCTCTCTCTCTGTCTGTCTGTCTGTCTCTCTCTCTCTCCCTAACTCTTTCTCTCCCTCTGTTTTTCTCTATCTCACACACACACCTATATCCACACACATCCACATACATATTTCTGTTTGTTTCATCATTAACTGCTTCTTTGCTACTGCTGCTGCCGCTATTCTTGTTGCTATTTTCTATTGTTTAACTTTAAGTCGTTTATAGATGTAATAGAGCAAATAATTCTATAAATATCGGCCACAATGGATTACACGAAATGCTGATGAACGATAATTCTACTTGTATTAATCTACTTAGTCAGATTGTCGAATATAATGTTGACTTAGTGGCGCAGACAAATGAACAAAACAAATCATTAATTTGATGATGCCCGTCAACAGATATGTTATGGTTATAATTTGCGACCTATTTAAAGCGTTACTAAGTCAAAGAGAAGATTCAGTTGATTGTTGACTTCCTACGTAAAGCAGGATTAATCTTTAAACGTTTACTTCCTTACTGATGCCATTCACGTGACTGAAGCCATTTGTGTGTGAGTGTAAGCAGAACGAGAGTAGAGATGGCATACCGTTGCTGAGCCAGCGGATGGTAAGGAAAACGACTTTGACAAAACTTCGTTGACTGAGTGAGTAATGAGCGATTGCTCAGACAATCAATTTGTATAATTGGTTAAATGGTTAACCAATTGACTGATAAAGACAGAGAAGTGAAATAGAACCAGTGCATCTGTTTATTATTATTATTATTATTATTATTATTATTATTATTATTATTATTATTATTATTATTATTATTATCATTATTATTATTATTCTGTTTCCATATACGACCCAGAGTAGAGAGACCAAGCCATTCATCGATGAGGCAATTGAATGTGACGATAGGACTTTGATAAACCTTCACTGATCGACTGAGAGACCGAGCGTTTGCTCAAACAATCGATTGGTTAATTGCTTACATGGTTAGCCAGTTACACGGTTAACTAGTTAACTAATAAAGAAAGAGAAGTAAAATAGAACCAGTGTGTCTGTGTTTATTATCATTCTGTTTTCGTAGACGATATATCATTATTTTGTTGACTCTCAGGGGAGAAGCAGATCTGGAGTTGAGAGAGCAAGCCATTGATGAGGCAGCGAAAGATGACTAAAAAGGATTGTGACGTGCCTCGCTGTTTGACTGATAGAACGATTTATCAAACAATCGATTAGTTAATTGGTTAAAGGGTTAACCAATCGACTAATAAAAAAAGAGAAGTGAAATAGGACCAGTACGTGTGTTTATTATTAGCATAATGGCTCTTCCGAGATTCATCAAAATACGTTTCAACATTCGAGTTCACAACAAGAATCTCACTAAACAACTACAGAAACGAAATTTATTATCATGCAGCAGTAGTCTGCTCAAAATAGTGAATAAATAGTCAAGCATGAAGTAGATCTTGTAGGTAAGTCATAAAGATGATCGTTGCAGGTTATTTTCTGTCAAATGGGACGAGATAATTGGCAGCAAATCGTGTTTGTTGTAAGAAACAGGCCTAAGAAAACATGTCTCAGAAATTAGCAGTAACATAGTTTTTACATTGTTGAAAGTAGAACAGCTTTAATTCTTAAAAACAAATTGTGTTTTTAGTTATTGATGAAGCACATGAGCTATAGTTGAAACGATATGTAAACAAAATTATAGAGTAAATGAAATAAACCTATATAGATGTTTATATATATATTTAATGGCAACACTAGGGTATCTTTGCACTAAATATAGGCTGTCAGTGAATCAGTCAATGAGTGCCAATTGGATCGATTAGAGTTGTAGTTTTAAAACCGATGTACAGGAGGAATAATAGTATGAATATTGGTTTCAAATTTTGGCACAAAACCAGCAATTTCAAAAGAGGAGTTAAGTTGAATATATTGATCCCCGAAAGGATGAAAGGAAAAGCTGACCTTAGCGGAATTTAATCTCAGAAGGTAAAGACGGACGAAATCCTGCGAAGCATTGTGCCTGGCGTGCTAACGATTCTGCCAGCTCGCCGCCTTAAGGAATAATATCAATTCTGATTTCAAACTTTGGCACAAGGCCAGCACTTCCGGGGAGGGCTTAAGTCAATTACCTCGATCCCAGTGTTCAACTGATACTTATTTTATCAACCCCGAAGGGATGAAAGGCAAAGTCGACCCCGTGGAATTTGAACGCAGAATGTGAAGACAGACGAAATGCCGCTGAGCATTTTTTTTTGCCTTAAAGAATAATATCAGTATTATTAGGAAATTCTACTTGACTAAAACCGCATTCACGCTCGATGAAACCAAACAGTGTTCGATAGATTTTCCCTCAATTTTAGATATTCTATGTGCAACTAGTTGACACTCATACCAGCCACGCTAAACGGTGTAGCTGTACATTCAGTATTCTGCATTCATTCACATTGCTTTGAAGCAGGATTTAGAAATTTTTAATAGCTTTATAAGCATTAAATAAAATGACGTATATTTAAAAATATTTTATAAGCATTAAATGAAATTATCCGTGTTGAAACATTTTTAGATGTATTAAATGAAATTATATTTCTCAAAATATATTTCAGATGCATTAAATAAAATTACCGTTATTTAAATAAATATGTTTGATGCCTTAAATATACTATGTTTTGAAATATATTTTAAGACGTATTAAAGGAAGCAGTATTCATTGAAATATACATAAATTAGAATTTCTCTAAAATGATTTCTTTATCTCTCGTGCCATTAAAAAATATTTCAATATCTTCCTCGTACGTGAAGTGATTCGAAAGTTGCTTCAGCTAACAACTGAAGTTAGTTGCCCTTAGTTGAACTTCTTGATGTACGTTTCGACCTCTTTTCTCTCTTTTTATACATCCATCTCACCTGCCACATCGCATCCAGGATAGCTGATCTGTTACTAGACGCCGCGACCACCTAAGGTAGGCTAAGTAGTCACGTCCACACTGTTGAACAAAATTACTGATTTAGTGCGTCAATTTAGGCCAATGAATATTCTTTGGCGCTTTGGTGAGACACAGGTCACTCTTCCCACAATTTCTCTACGTCTGTCTGTCTGTCTGTCTGTCTGTCTGTCTGTCTGTCTGTCTGTCTGTCTGTCTGTCTGTCTGTCTTTCTCTCTCTCTCTCTCTCTCTCTCTCTCTCTCTCTCTCTCTATATATATATATATATATATATATATATATATATATATAAATTCAATAATAGGATGAATTCTTTTACAAGAATTTATCAAGTAGAAAAAAACCTCATAAGGGAAAAAAATCCATCATTTATTCCCAAAATATATTTATTTATATAAGGGCATTACTATACAAGAATGCTTCACGCTATGAGGGACTGTAAGGTCAGACTACCATGTGTTTTTTTATGGTAGTCTGACCTTAGAGTCCTTCATAGCGTGAGGCATTCTTGTATAGTAATGCCCTTATATAAATATATATATATTTATATAAATATATTTAGATAGAAAGATAGATATTGTATTGTTCCGTTATTGGTGGGGTCAACAAAACAAATGTATTCCGTCCAGTGAGAAATAAATATCATTTAATACACACAGGATTTAAATGTTAGCTACAATGGTTTGGATGGTCACCTCTACTAATTCTACAAGTTAATGCTAAACTTGTTGGACGATCTCTTGTCAGATGTCTACCACAACTGGCAGCAGAGCAGCAATATTTCTGTGCTAATAAAGGACACCAACAGAAGGAAGGTGGAGGTCATTTTTTGGCACATAAGTCTGCTAAACATAGAGTTTAAAGTTTTGGCCAAGGTCTTAGAGAAAAGGTTGGCGTTTGTCGTCGGTGGTCTGATGGGGAAAGTGCAAACTGCGCCATACAGAACAAATGCATCCTCGATGACTTCCACTTTAAGCGATGCGTCATAGAGAGGGATGAAATCAAAGCTGTTTTCGGCGGTGCCCTGTTCAATTTGGGTCACTCAAAAGTGTTCGATGGGGTCGGCATTCGTTACTTGGAAGCCGCTCTGAAATATATCGGGTTCGAACTCGTTTTCACAATTTGAATCTCTGCGATGTACAACAGCACCGGCTCGGTGGTCCAAGTAAACGGCCAACACTCGTAACCGTATCGTATCACACGCTCGGTCTGTCAGGGCTGCCAGCTTTCGTTTCTTCTGTATTTGCAGGCTCTTGAACTACTGCTGCAGAAGTTAGAACACTTGAGGGGCAGATTTTCATACCTGGTATACGATTGGGCTGAGTTAGCGTTCACGAACTACCTTACTATCATGGTGTCGGACGTCACTCAAGTGGAGATGGTCGGCACAAGAATGCGAGACAATGAAAAGAGCCAAAATCAACGAGAACATGTCAGTAGGCTTGTGGCTGGGCACCTGGAGGAGTAGGTCCATGCTTTCGGATGGCATTGTGGAACGTTGGACCGACGAACAGGTTAAACTACTCTGGTCTGTATATATAAAATATGTATATATGCCACACACACACAAACACATAATATATATATATGCTGTGCATACATATATGTGTATATATATATTATGCACACATAGATATATTATGCACACATAAATATATGTATGTATGTATATGTTATACACATACACATATATACAGAGTGAGAGAGAGAAAGGAAGAAGCAAGCAAAGAGAAAGCGATTGGAAAAGCAAGATAGATAAATAGACAGAAAATCATTTACTTTGGCTGAAATCAAATATTTAAAGAGCATGAAATATAATCTAGTATCCCCAATATTTCCCTCGTTTCATTTTTAAAAGCCTGATCATGCGAAGGGAAAACTTTTCTGCAGCTGTATTTCTTCAATCTATGATGATAAGGAACCGAAGATCTTATTTAGTAAAGCTTTAAAGCAGCGTCCATTTAATATACCATTGTCTTTTCCTAAATAAATGCTCTCTTTAAAAACACGTGAGATTAGAAAAATGAACGTGTTAGAGCACTTGTGGATCACACTGAACTTTCGTGTGAGTAATACAGAGTATATACTTAGAATTTTGTTTGACACAAAAAAACGTTTTCTAGTAATAATTAGTTGATGAGTAGACAGAATAGATATATGTCCATAAGATAAAAAAAAAATAAGGAAGCAAAATCATTAACACGGTAGCACATACCTACTGAGACGAAATAACATTAACATTTTATTGATTTACCCCAATATCGATTTGTCTTCATTTCACATAATATTTTTGCTTGTTTTATTATTTTTTTAGTCTGTTTCTTCCGAGAAATTTCCTTTGGTGCGTTCTATTATCGCTGCATCTACTTATCTCATTGATCTTGTAGACCAATCAATTAAACATGTCATACATTTGTAAGCCTATATTCCGGTATTAGAGTATGGTTTGAATGTTGGTGCAGTATGATGCTTTACGATGTTTTAATGCCTGAGTGAAAGGGGGACATTTACCAGAGAAAGAGGCAATGTTCTGATTCATTTATGATCGGAAGTAATATTGTCAAAGAATATACAAATATACAATTCAAAGATTGGCGAACGACTTCGTGGCGCTAAACATTGATTGTTCCTTAACTTAAGCACATGTATTTAATTATTTCATTGAATATAGCTACATTTAAACAATAGAGTCTGTGCTTACAGGTTTTTAAAAAACTGATTATCTGATTAGTGAATTTCTGACTGGTGAAAATATCTAGGGATATCCTGCTCGCTGCAGAACAAACAACTCAAGTAATTTCATTCATAACGTTTTCTTGCCGATATTTCTTTCTTTCTTGCGCCGATACACAAACGCACACACACATATGTATATAAATGTAAATATAGTTAGGCGCGCGCGCGCACACATATGGGTGTGTGTATGTACACTCACGCATATGTGCGTGCGTATATACGTATGTATGTATGTATGTATGTATTTAAGTATGAATGTTTACATGTATGTATCTCCTCTCAGTAAGAAGTTTGATTCTAACCACATGGTTCTGAGTTGAGTCCCGTTGCATGTACCTTGGCCACCTGTTTTCTACTATTATCCCGGGCCAACCAAAACCTCGTGAGTGAATTTAGCAGACGGAAACGGACACCCGGTTAGAATGTTGCAGGAAAGAATCGCAGAACGGGTTTTTCAAGATGAATCAACCGGTAGGAGTCCTAGCGTAGACCAAGAACAAGACAGTTGGATTGCATACATAGTCTCAGTTGGTCACGCTTTGGGATCCAACCAGAAAATCTAATGACGGTTGCATCTAACAGGATCCTATGGAGGAGGCACCTGAAAACACTAGCACAACGACCCTTCCAGGAATAACAAGCAGAGAAGATGGATGGATGGCACTATCTGCGTATCTTATCTTCACACTATGACAGGTGTAGGAGTGACTGTGTGGTAAGTAGCTTACTTACGAACCACATGGTTCCAGGTTCAGTCCCACTGTGTGGCACCTTGGGCAAGTGTCTTCTACTATAGGCTCGGGCCGACCAAAGCCTTGTGAGTGGATTTGGTATACAGAAACTGAAAGAACCCCGTAGTATATATGTATATATCAGTACATATTGTAATATATATATATATATATATATATATATATATATATATATATATATATATATATTGTGTGTGTGTGTGTATACGTTTGTGTGTCTGTGATTGTCCCCCCAACATCGCTTGACAACCGATGCTGGTGTGTTTACGTCCCCGTAACTTAGCGGTTCGGCAAAATATACCGATAGAATAAGTACTAGGCTTACAAATAATAAGTCCTGGGGTCGATTTGCTCGACTAAAGGCGGTACTCCAGCATGGCCACAGTCAAATGACTGAAATACGTAAAAGAGTAAAAGAGTAATTATTTCATATTTTAGCATAAAACCAGCAGTTATTATGGGAAGGAGTCTGGTCGATAACATCAACCTTAGTGCTCAACTCGTAATTAATTCATCAACCCGGCGGGATTCGAACTAAGAGCGTAAGGAGACGGAAGAAATGTCTGAAAGCTTCTTGACCAACGTCCTGCCAGTTAACCACTCATTGGACTCAGAGAAAGTAAATTCAATTTACTATCGTCTGTATCAGTCTCCATAAAGCCTCCTTTAGTTGACAGATCCAAGACGCGAACACCTTTAGACAGTCACTCCGTTGCCATCAACAGCATCCTGTATTTCATGTCGCATATTTTTCTCATCATCTTTCTTTTTTATATATTTCTTTATGTCATCCTTTTTTTTTATCCATACAAACTGCATTAAATCAACTGTAACAAAAGCGTCTCGAATTCATTCACATCTAGTTGTTTGAAATACTGAATTACAACCCCTGACGAAATGGTTGAATGAGCACATTTGATCTGCATGGACTCTTCAAACGGATCGAACTTGTCCGTCGAGTGACATTCATTAGACAGTATATATATATATATATATATATATATATATATATATTAATGTATATATACACACACAACACACACTCGCACCGCGCGCGCACACACACACACGCAAACACACACAAATACATACAATATATATGCATGTATATATATATATATATATATATATATATATATATATATATATATATATATATATATATATATATATATATATATTACTTACATGCGATCTTTTGAAAGAGGAGTGCTCAAAACATATTGTAGAGTGCATGCCACGGCTTATTGAAACTCTGTGTATGCATGTGTGGGTATACGTGTGGAGTGCGTGTGTGTGCATCTATATATAATCATCCATATGTATTTATGCAGTTATATTTACCAATCTATCTATCTATCTATCTATCTATCTATCTATCTATCTATCTATCTATCTATCTATCTATCTATCTATCTACATACATACATACATGCATGGTAAGAAGCTTGTTTCCCAACCGCTTGGTTCCAGGTTCAGTCCTACTGCGTGGCATCTTGGGCAAGTGTCTCCTACTATAGCCCCGGGCCGACCAAAGCCTTGTCAGTGGATTTGGTAGACGGAAACTGAAAGAAACGCGTCATATATATGTATATATATATATATATATATATATATATATATATATATATATATATATATATATATATATATATATATATATACACACACACATATGCGTGTATATCTATGTGTATGTGCGTCTTAATGTCTTTGTCTCCTACCACTGCTTCACAACCGGTGTTGGTGTGTTTTTGTCCCCGTAACTTAGCGGTTCAGCAAAAGGTACGATAGAAAAAGTACTAGGCTTAAAAAAAAAAACAGTCCTGGGGTCGATTTGTTCGGCTAAAATCCTTCAAAGCGATGCCCCAACATGAGTGAAATAAGGAGAACATGAAACTTAAAAGATACAGGTTATTGTGTCTGTGAATGTGTGCGTATCTACATATTACGACTGGCTTATTTATCATAGATCATTCCCGTTGGTTTTTATCATTTATATAACACCGGAGCCTTAAGGAATATCATAGTATCCCTATCGTGGTGTGTACATGACATGAGGTGTGGTATTATGTCATAATCCATCCATACATATAAATAAGATACAAAACCAGCAGACCTTCAGTAAATATTGATCAACTTGTTACCAAAGCAACTACCGTTAGAAAAGTGTTGTTTCGCGGAAGGAAGAGAGCGAAAAAAGAATAAAATAACATTATCAATAGCTATTGTATTATTTTCCACTGTTGTCAGCAACAACGTCAGACTGCAGCGAGAACAGGAGAAAGAAACAATGTGGAATGCAAGGAACCGGAGTAGAAGCAATATCTTCGTGGGTGTGAGCGTACTTAAACACTCGCAAATATATAAGCATAGATAGATAGATAGATAGATAGATACACACACACACACACACACACACACACACACACACACACACACACACACACACTCACACACACACATATATATATACATATATATATATATAAATATATATAAGCATATATGCATATATATATGCATATATATATATATATATATATATATATATATATATATATATATATATATATATATATATATATATATATATATATGTATATATATATATATATATATATATATATATAAATATACAGGGCAGGGAATCGTCAATTAGTAATAAAATTAATAATTAACAATTATGCCGGGTAGCTCAGTATGAAAAAACCTTTTCGGTAAAGCCATTTATAAGCATAAATATATAGGGATTAGCAGAAAACCTGCTTCTCCGACATACTGAGAATTCAGAAACAGCAAATTTGTAGTTTTTAGAATCGGTAGTTCTTTGGCTGCTGTTTCTGAATTCTCAGTATGTCGGAGAAGCAGGTTTTCTGCTAATCCCTATATATTTATGCTTATATATATATATATATATATATATATATATATATATACAGGGAAGCGCGTGTGTGTGTGTGCGTGTATGTGTATATGCATATATATATATATATATATATATATATATATATATGCATATATATATATATATATATATATATATATATATATATATATATATATATATATATATATATATATATATATATATATATATATAAACAATATATGAGTATATGCATATATACGTACATGTATGTATATACGTTCATCTACATGTACATATAGATACATAACTGGGTACATGACGTGGCAAAAGAACAAGGACAAAATGGTAAACAAGGTGCAACAAACAAGCAGGCCACATAGAAACATCCCCTTCATCAGCTGCCACCATTAAAACTCCGGCGTTTCGAAGAATTAAGGCAGTACGCATCGTTAAAATGGTTCTTCCCACGAACACAAATTAAATTGTTTTCGTGGAGGGTAGTGGCGGACGGAAAACAAGACAGGAAAACGAAACGGTGAAATAAACAAACAAAAAGGCTGTACAGCCAGACGTGAAGTGTGTATGTCTTGAACGCTGTGAAGCAACGTACAGGAGGGGCAAAGAAGTACGTGCGAGCTTGGTGATTCCAAGAACGAAAAGAGATAGCAGCCGGACACACGTGACCAAGGCTGTGTGAAGAGAAAGAGTAGCAGAGGGAAAAGGAGGGGAGGAAGTAGAATAAAAGTGAGCAACGAGAGGTAGAGAGAGAGAGATATATATATAGTAGTAGTAACGGTGAGAGGCGAAGGACGAGTAACAAGAGATAGAGAGAGAGAGAGAAGTAGTGACAGGTAGAGGCGAAGAACAAGAGGGAAGAATGAGAGGGGGAGATAGAAATAGAGAGAGTCGCGTTAGAAAAATAGTTAAAACTTACTGTATAAAGGTAATGCGTGCGTTCTGTCGTGATACAAACAATATATGAGTATATGCATATATATGTACATGTATGTATATACGTTCATCTACATGTACATATAGATACATAACTGGGTACATGACGTGGCAAAAGAACAAGGACAAAATGGTAAACAAGGTGCAACAAACAAGCAGGCCACATAGAAACATCCCCTTCATCAGCTGCCACCATTAAAACTCCGGCGTTTCGAAGAATTAAGGCAATACGCATCGTTAAAATGGTTACCATGCATACACGTGCATATGTACGGACACTGATGTACACGCGCACACGCACACTCATTCTCACTCCCATTCCCTACATCTCCCTCTCTCACTCTCTCTCTCTCTCTCTTTCTCTCTCTCTCTCTCTCTCTCTTTCTCTCTGTCTGTTTTGCAGACATATGTATATAGATAAAAAATCTGTTGATCGTAACAGAAATATCCATTGTAGATTGATGCGAATTTTATTCCCGGTTATATATATATATATATATATATATATAAAGTGTAGTATATTGCCACTTAAGTGTGGCTGACCCCTAGGGGTGGATGTTACTGTTGCTTTTAGCCCCAGGAGGACATCTCCTCCAGCTGGCTTATCGACACACGACTGTGTCCTGTTTGCCAAGGGAGTTATCCCTCTCACCACGACCAGCAGCACGAACGTATCCGGATTTCAGGGTTATTTCCCTTCTTCGGCGTTCGACAGCTGATGACCTTGGTGAGAGAGAAAAACCTGGCAAAATCTTATATCTTCTTTTCCAGTGACATTCTTCACTGATATTGAAAAGGTGAAAACAAGCAATGTTAATTCTCTAAATGAAGTATTAACAGTAACTGCACGATAAAGTGTAGTATATTGCCACTTAAGTGTGGCTGACCCCTAGGGGTGGATGTTACTGTTGCTTTTAGCCCCAGGAGGACATCTCCTCCAGCTGGCTTATCGACACACGACTGTGTCCTGTTTGCCAAGGGAGTTATCCCTCTCACCACGACCAGCAGCACGAACGTATCCGGATTTC
>NC_142929.1:40881676-40886676 GCF_046866305.1 Octopus bimaculoides | reverse complement strand
GGTTCGGCAAAAGAGACCGATAAAATAAGTACTAGGCTTCCAACGAATAAGGCCTGGGGTGGATTTGCTCGACTAAAGGCGGTGCCCCAGCATGACCGCAGTCAAATGACTGAAACAAGTAAAAGAGTAAAAGAGTATATATGTATATATATAGAGAAATACAGATGTCATATAGCGTAAATCAGCGATTTATTAAAAATATCTCCTTTTTTTGAATGCCATGTCATCTTGGGAGAAATCTTGATTCTTGGGATTATTTCCCGCTGGTCTCAATAACCAATTTATAACTGTGACACCTCCTCTAGAGGGAGAGAAAAGTTTAGTAAATCAAGAATTGAAATGGTGTGATTTTTAATATGCCTGAATAGTTATATTTAAAAAAAAAAGAATCAAGGAACGTTACATACACAAATACATATGAATGTATGTATATGTGGCGAATATATAAATATATATGCATATGTACACACACACACATATATAAATACGACGGGCTTCTTTCAATTTCCGTCTACCAAATCCACTGACAAGATTTTGGTCGGCGGGAGGCTATAGTAGAAGACACTTGCCCAAGTTGCCACGCAGTGGGACTGAGCCCTAGGCAGCCATGTGGTTGGGAAACAAGCTTTGTACCACACAGCCACTCCTGCATATATATATATATATATATATATATATATATATATATATATATATATATATATATATATATATATATATATATATATATATATATATATATATATATATATATATATATATATATATATATATATATATATATATATATATATTACATAAGAAATAATTGGGATTCAGTTGAATTAGGTACTTAAGTTGAAGCACCATGTCAGTCCGCTATTATCTGCACACCTCGAAGTAAGGTGAATAAAATCAAAGTAAGCAACAAAGTATCAAGTATTAAATTAATGTAATGATTGCATTGTTCAATTAACTGGAGTCGCTTGAAACAGTCGTACTGTATCACTACTTGATATCCTTTTGCTTATTTTGATTATATATATATATATATATATATATATATATATATCCCTTCACCGTTCTCTTTCTCTCCCTCTCTCGTTGCTCACACGTGACCAGCGGCTATCGTTCTTTCTTCCTCTTGCTTTAGAAGAGATAAGACCTACTTTTGCCTGTCTCCTGACTTAGCTCCTTTCTCCAGCGTTCACCACTTTACCTCGTTATGTCTCAACATCTCTCACTGTTTGTTTTACTGTTTTGTTCTTACTGTCATGTTTTTGTTACCATTTTAACCCTCCGCAAAAATCTCAAATTTTATTTTATTTGCTTTGCGGGAAGGACTGTCTTAACGAAATCGCGTCTTGTCCCAAACTTCGAAACGCGGTGTAGATAAAACAGGGGACAACTGATGAAGGGATTGTTCTTTATGTTGCCTGTCTCGTTGCTCTATTTGTTTCTTTCGTTTTTCGAAAAAAAGTTCGTTTTCCATGTTTTTGTTTTTTTGTGTTCTCGTTTTTCATTTTGTTCACTTTTTTAACGTCCTGTACCCATAAATACATGTATATATACATATATATGTAGGTATGTACATATATGTATGCATATATGCTTATACACACACACACACACATATATATATCATAATATATTATATTATATGTTGTATATATATATATATATATATATATATTCTTCCTTTTTGGAGGTTGACACCGGTACCAAAGGTTTAATGTAAAGAGAGATATGTTACAATTTTTAAGCCTGCCACATGGGAAGGTAGGTACTCGTAACCACTTTGGATGAGAATACACGAGTTTACTCGAAACTGTACGGGATTTCGGAATAAATAAATATACATATTATGGGAGTTTGCTTAGAAGGTAATCTTAATTGTTGTCTCCCTTGCATAAGCCCTTAGTTTTATTTTTGTAATGAACTGCGTTCACCGTGGATTATTTAATTCCTTAATCATCTTATGCGAAAACGCTCGTGCACGTCCAGATATGTTCGTCGCTACATTCATGTACGTAGCTACATTCATGTATGTAGTTACGAATATAGCTAGAAAATTCCTGAAACATAGACAACCACTTTCCTCACTCACATACGTATCACAGGATGTTCAATAGAGTCAATCATTTTCAACCACAATAAAATAATATTAAAAAAATCCACTGATGATCTTGTAATTATAGATCCTGAACAATAGGTGCCAGGAAAACGAATTACTATACAAGACTGGCATTAAGGATTTGAATTTATATCGGAGTGACGGGAAATATCTTCGATGAAAGATATACGCAGCATTTAACTTCGTTCAGAAATAAAAGCAAAATACACCCCAAATCGTTATCCGTTGGACTAGAAAATTGTAAAGAGATCCCTCTTTAAATAAAGTTATTTGTAGCTTTATTAGCGCACAAGCAAGGAATATATATGTGCCAATGCGGTGTTGAACACTTACTCTGACTGTTCGACATTAAAGTCTATCTATCTATCTATCTATCTATCTATCTATCTATCTATCTATCTATCTATCTAATTAGGAAATCGGGGTTTGGATTTTGACTGCTCCATCTATCATGTTAGGTGTCCTGTTAGGGTCAACTCATTTGTGTTTAAATGTACACTAATTTTATATGAATAATATATAGTCTATTGACTATTTTCTGCATGCTAGGCCACTGGTAGAAACATTTCTATAATTTTCCTACCCTGTATATTTTTCGGAATTTGATTTTAGTAATTTTGAAGTAAGTCGACATTTTTATTTGCTGCCGACAAAAACTGCGCTTGTGCGGTGGATTTGAAAAATTATAATATATAAAGATGAGACGTGTGCTATTTTGCCTTATAATTACATGTTAATCTTTGGCGTACCCGCTGATAAGAACTTCGCCCTGCAAATTATTTCATTTGCTAATTAAAGTTCGAAACCATGGTCCGGTAACAAAATATGGTAAAAGTTTTTATTTTTCATTTCCTTCGAAATTACCCCTAACCGTGGTTTGGATTTTAACTGCTCCTTCTAGCATGTTAGGAGTCCTGTTAGGGTCACCTCTTTTGTGTTTAAATGCACACTTATTTTTATATCTATCTATCTGTATGTATGTATATATCTATATACTTCGAATTATACAATAGAAGCAGCTCAAGAGTGAGTTCTTTATATAACATACATAAATTTTATATATATTTAATTATGTGTGTGTGTGTGTGTGTATACATATACATACCCAGAGATAACGGGCTTCTGCACGATTACCGCCTAGCAAATTCACTCAGAAGTCCTTACTTGGCCCCACGTCTGTACTAGTTGACAATTTCAAAATGCGTCGCCCGATGGAACTGTACTCAAAAGCATCTGGTCGCGAAGCAGATTTTTTTAAAAATTCGAATCATCTTTATATATATATATATATTTATAGTAACTGAATTGAAAGATAGTAGGTGTTGTAATAGAATGTAGTTGCACTTAAAATACGAATTTTCTAACAGTCAACGTCCTGATCATTCTCGCGTTATCAAAGTGTTGTTATTTAATAGCTTTGTTCTCTCTCGAAAATCAAACGTATCGACTCGATTGCAGTCGTATTAGAAGATAATATTGATGTTGTGTCTGAAAGCATTCACGCGCGCGCGCGCGCATACACACATACATATACACACACACATACACATACACACTCACACACACATACATGCACGCGCACGTATACACACACAAGAACATATATATGTATGCGTTTCCATTTGGATGCAAGTGTATATATGTTTGCATGTATATATATATATATATATATATATATATATATATTACACACATATACATATTTTTGAATGCATAATATATGTATATATATATATCAATATATATGTATCTCTCTCTCTCTCTCTCTCTCTCTCTCTCTCTCTCTCTCTATATATATATATATATATATATATATATATATATATATATATATATATATATATATACATATTCATATATATATATATATATATATATATATACATATATATATATATATATATATATATATATATATATATATATATATATATATATATATATATATATATATATATATATATATATATATATATATATATGTATATGTTTATATATTATATATATATACATATATACTCTTTTTTTTTACTCGTTTCGGCCATGTATATACACATTCAGCACCGCCATGTAAATACACATGCAGTAAGTGTGAATGACTTTACGCCTGGAAACATTAAAGTAGTCAGTACTTCCTTAGAGAGAAATACGTAATATTTCTATCTTGATTTCATGTTTCTAAACTTCCTTTATGATCACCGACCTTCTCTAAACCCACCCAGATTTATAACCAGTGGAATACCAGCTCAAAGCCATGGTATTAATTTCATGTTATAGTTTATTTCTACATGCATAGGCAGACATACGTACACACACTCACTGCACCTATGCACACGCACAAACTCACATACAGCAAACACATTAATATTTCTGTATCAATATTTCTTCTGAGTGCAAGAATGTGTGCATTTATGAAAATCATGCGTGTATACTCCTGTGTAGCTATATGTAGCTACAGATGTAATACTGACGCATTCATGGACATGTGTACTTGCCTTCATCACACACACACACACACACACACACACACACACACACACACACACACACACACACACACACATACACACACACACGCACATATATGTGTATTGATATGTGTATATATGCATCTATATGTATATATTTATTAATATATATAAGTATATATTTATCAATATATATATATGTATATATATACCTACATATATATGCGTGTATGTATGTATATATATATATATATATATATATATATATATATATATATATATACATACAGAGATACATACATACAAACATACATTAAAAACTATTAAAATTACATTCCTGTCAATTTTTAATCATTATTTATGAATTCTTAATCGTTATGTCGAGCATATCAAAAGGCTGCATATACTATAATGGTGTT